>NW_027109346.1:165955-175255 GCF_000696795.3 Halyomorpha halys
ACAATATTTGCACGTTGGAGGTGGCAGTTTTCGCAGATGAGAGTGCGTGAGGAGAGTATGAACTTTTCTCAAGCGGGTTAGAGCAACTTCCTCCCTACGGCTGTTGCGGTAGGATGTTGACCATGGTTTTACTGATCGTTTTATTTCTTTTAATTTACTAGGAGAGCTTTCATCCCACTTGGCCTGTCATTTTTCTAATATTTGTAATTTAAGGGGTACCCTGAGTTCTGAAGGGGTAAGAACGGCGGTGCCTCGGCCAGGGAGCGTGAGTGCTTTTCTGACAGCTTTGTCCGTGAGCTCGTTACCTACAATGCCAATGTGGCTTGGAGCCCATATGAAAATAATGGATTTACCTTGTTGAGATAATTTTAGAAGAAAAGATTGAATTCTTATACTGAGTGGATGTTCGGGGTACATGTTTTTTAAACTTTTTAGAGAGCTCAACGAATCTGAGATTATTACAATAGTCTTCTGAATTTTTGAAAAGCGAAAATGGAGGGCTGATGCTATCGCGTAGAGTATTTGTTTTTCTATTTCGTCCTTCAAGTAATTTACTAAAGACATCTATATCCGATCCAGGGATTGCTAGCTTTCGAGTTGAGGAAACTATACAGCCGCATGACTCTGCACAATCCAAGACAGCTGCAGACATCGCTGACTCAGTTGAAGAATGGTCTGCCTGTCGCTGAAACCTGCAGTAGCTCTCATCCGGTTCATCTGGGTATTTCATTTATCTGTGTGTTTATATATGTCTGTGCCAATATATATATAGTTTATCTGGTACATTCTGGATATACATTGATAATTATTATCAATGACTATTCCAGTAAGAATTCGAAAACAATTTTTTTGTATTTATTTAATATAGTTGAAGAATCATTTGAAAACTTTGAGCAACATCGGTTGTAGGGTCTTGTTTTTATGGCTGCCAGGTCATTGTGGGATCACTGGGAATGAAAATCACTGGACTCTCAGGCCAGACTAGCTACACAAGACAGGTCAATTCGTAACATCATCAATATGCAAAGATGTTATTTCATGGAAAATACCATAGAAATTGGATGGCAAGATGAATGGTTCACCATGAGAGACAACAAGTTAAGAATGGTCCAACAGACAGTGAAACGTCCAACCAGAAACTTAAATCTGCTACGGAGAGATGTAGTATTAACCCGTCTTCGGATAGGCCATACTCGACTCACTCACGGTCATCTCATGAAAAAAGAAAATGCACCGACGGGTCGCTACTGCTGAAACGACCTCACCGTTAGGCACATTCTCACTGAATGTATTGCTCACGAACCACATCGGTTCTCTTCAGATTTACAGGAGATGTTGAGCGAAGATCCCACAACAATAACAAAACTTTTTCACTTTCTAAAAATCATTAATATTTATGATTACATATAGTCTAACTCATTGTAATTGTGAATTTGTAAATTGTAATGTAATGTAACTTGTAATAGTAATTGTTAATTTTTAACTTTCTCACCTTATAATTATATGTAACTTTCTCACTTTGTAAGTTTGTAAATATGTCAATAGTAATCTACTTACTTTGTAAATTCAGTGTAAATGGCCCTAGTTGTCGAAACACTTAAATAAATAAATTTAATATAGTCTTATACATCGGAGTAATTTTAGTTCAACATTTCCCCATCAATAACCTAATATTCCTAATAATCCAAAAATCAATTTCTAGCTTAATAGCTCATTTTATCGATAAGAAATTTTATTTATTCGATAATTTCTTTGATACGTGTTGTTTTCAAACAGAAACCTACTCCATCATCAGATTTTAAGAAGTGTATTCAGACAAATTTACTAGGAATTTCAATCAAGCGTTTCACATAAAAATAACTTTAAATAAAAATTATTTTGTATCTCGAGACAGTAGCATCATAAGACCCTTAGGTCTTACATATCGAGGTGTTTCTTGAAGAGAGAGGCATGTCTTGTATGATTCAATTAAATAGAGGGCTTCTTAGAGATGAATTTAATGATAATATATTTATCTTCAAATGAAATGGACTTACTTATATAATGTGCCTAATATATCCATTTAAATATATTAAGCGTTATTTAAATATGTAAAATGTTTGTTTGTGTGATATTTGTTCATTTTAGTACATTATAGTATATAGTTGTATAACAATTAGATTTCATGCTCCTCAAATCAGTTCGAATAGAATCAACTGCAGATTGATTGAGGACAATGTTCCAGCCTGTGCCAGAAGCCCGGTTGTTTCATTAGCATATGCTACTAACAGAATTGGGGGTATATATGCCCTTGGGGTATTCCCTTAACATATATTCCTCTGATGGGGTTCGTTTACACGAAATGTAACAACGTCCATGTGATACCAAGACTGCCTTAGGTACACAGAGATTTCTCTTTAGGGTGTAGTTAGTAAGGTTTAGGAACGATTATTATTTGTATATTTTGGATATTCAATGCAGAATATTTCCAATGGATTAAATTAAATATTAATTCAATTTTTATCCATTTTTGTCTCAACACATTTTATTTTTCTTATAAGTCCGACGTTTCGGACATCTTCCATAAAACAGCTTTTATTACATGTATGACCTTAACAATTCAAATTAACATTATTATTTATAATTTATCTTACCTTAATACAATTTTGGAACTAAAAATATTTAAACACTCAACTTCATGCAGGCTATTATTCCCAGGTCACAACAAATTCTATTAAACATTAAAACATTAGGTAAACATATTCTTTGGTTAATAAGTTTATCCTACAGTATGTCTAATTATCAACTTTTACATTAAAAACAAAAATTAAAATTCATTTATAACAGTCACTTGTTAAAACTTTATCACAACCTTGCTTGTAACCTTCCTCCACTCAGTTCAAGCATTAAATTTATTTATTATAATCCTCTTTATTTCATTAGTAAAAATTCCATCAAGGCTAATTATAACAATCCACATTTAATTTATCCTATATTTTCATGAATTAATTTTACTTAATATATCTGCATAGTGTTGGTTCAAATTTCTTGTATCTGTTTTGAAATTTACAATATAATTAATATTTTCAGATATGTAAATGGATTCAAGTATTTTCCATTTGAACGTATTATTTTCTTTACATAAAATCTTTGCATTTTCAAAATCAAAAAAGTGCTGGTTTTTGGTGACAGAATTTTTCAACATAATAATGATTTGAAAAACAAGGAGAGGGATCCATAAAACGGCACTAGTACAACATGCAACCAAAAACCAGTACTTTTTTTATTTTGAAAATACAATGATTTTACATAAAGAAAATAATACGTTCAAAAGGAAAATACATGAATCCATTTACATATCTGAAAATATTAATTATACTGTAAATTTCAAAACAGATTCAAGTAATTTGAACCAACACACATTAAGGTTAGATAAATTATAAATAATAATGTTAAGTAATTTGAATGGTTAAGATCATACATGTAATAAAAGCTGTTTTATTGTAGATGTCCTTGAGGATGGCCGGATTGGCCGAAACGTCAGACTTATTAGAAAAATATGGTAAAATGTGTTGAGACAAAAATGGATAAAAATTGAATTATATATTTAAACAAAATTAACCAGTCTCAAGAAAGTTAAAGATTATAAATTAAATATTAATAATAATTGAACAATAACGTTTCTAATGCTAACCATGTATTTTGTTTTATCCGTATTTATTTCAAGACCTAATTTCTTACTAGAGTTTATTAACGCGATTGTATTTTGTTCTATATATAGTTTCCTATATATTGTTTCCTTGTCCTCACATAATAATATCAAATCTTCAGGACTCCCAAGTACCGATGTTTTACCAACCAAAGTTATACCCTTTTCATTATTCATTACACTTTTTACACTGAACCACCCACATAATTTTTAGTTCACAAAATACCACAAATCAGTCATGGATCCTACCGAGGAAAATAAAGAATACCAACTTTATTTCTCCAAAATTTATTTTTAAATGTTGGAGGATTAAGATAAATTCCAACAAATCCCATCAAATCACCTTTACCCTTCGTCGTAAACCTACTGACTGCCCTACAGTTTCATTTAACGATGTTACTCTTACCCCTTTCGAACAGATCCGCTACCTTGGACTACATTTGGACAACCTGGAATCCTCACACCAGACTGAAAAGACAGGAAACTGCACGTCGATTTCGACTATTACAGCACTTACTAGACAAATGGTCTAAACATCCAACACATTACAAAAGACTGATCTACATGACTGTAATAAGGTCAATCTGGACATATGGAGTTGAGCTTTGTGGCTCCACTAAACCTTCGAATTCCTTTCGTATTCAATCCTTACAATCCAAAATTCTTCGTAAAATCCCAATGCTCCTTACTTTGTCACAAATAAAATAAAAAATAAAGACCTTAATGTTCCCTATGTAACCGATCTAGCCCGAACCAGATATCACTCCTTCCATTATAAACTCTCTAACCACTCAAACCCCTTAGTTTCTAATCTTGCATCCTCTTCCATTCCAGACAATCCTCCGAGGCGCCTGAAAAGAAGATGGACACGAGACCAGCTAATGTAAAATGTCATTAGAGTGCTACCAACGGGTAGTTTCTCTACACGCCTGTAACACTGCAATTTAACTTAGATCAGATTTACTAAATGTATTATAATGTACAGTTGTAAATAACAATGAATAAATATTTTAAAAAATATATATTTTTAAATGGAATTGGTGGAGATGTATCTATATGCAAAAGTTCATACAGACATTGAGAATAAAATTGATAGCAACATATTGATAACCCAGTTGCAGCAGATTACGAAGCTCTTGTCCCCCTCCAAACGCGTCACGGATATAATTGAATCTAATCAGCCTTAACTAGTGATTAGTACCATTGTGGTAGATGGAAGCATTATCAAATTTCAAATTAATTTCTTCTCGCCGTTGGATATAAAAGACTCCAGTCGAGAGATATAACAATATCTGCGAATTAATGGCTTCTGCAATATCGCATCGGCAATTTCAATTTTAAATTGAATATCGGCTGCAGGGGACGTGACTCGACTGGCGCAGGGTAAGCTACTTGTAAATTAGATTTTCTCTGAAGAGGTTTAATAACATTAGGGCTTTGGCTACCTCTGTCAGGGGATAAAATTATTAAAAGGATTTACATCTTGAAATTTTTTACTTTTTTCCTCAGTCCAATCAATTTAAGCCGTCAGGCGTACTAGAGAAACTAAAAGCATAGAATCGTTTCGAAGCTTATAATTTATTTTAAAAACAACGAATAGAAATACACTGAATCGAACACTGAATATTTTCTCTCTTCCGAAAATTATATTTGAAACTGTTTGAAGCTAACGTTAGACTATAATATGTGAATTGGATCCTGTAATAATAGCACCATATAATGCCGCAAGACAATCCAAGGGGGAAGAAGAACTAGTATACATACTACATTTCTTGGAATATGTATGTACTCATAATGAAATCATCATACTTTAAGAAGGGTATGAAAAAAAAAAGTTAAATGGTTTTATAACAAACATATGAAAAACCACAGAAACAACATTTCACCATAATTAAGAGTTTGCGTATTTTGCCACATTTGTTAAAACCACATTTAGTGGACTATGATCATTACCATATAATTCTACTAAGGAATTTAAGGAAAAACCTTCAATGAATTCATATCGCATTGTTTATATATGTATACGTCATTTTGTTACAGGATGGTGCAAAAAAAAATTAAAAGATTGTCAAAGTTCTTTCCAGTGAACCCTTGTAATGAACTTTTAACTTCACTAGGAAATCCAAGGAAAAATCTTTAATGCATTCATTCTCTTTCTGATTACAGTGTTATCTCGGTAATCCAAACTTCGGTTGAATTGATGTAAAAAAAATTTACTTTGTTTTTTAAAAAAAAACTCAGTAGGTAATAACATTTTTGTTTTCAAATAAAATTGCTCATCTGTAAAAGACATTTTTCAATTCTCGATCCATAGACAACTTATAGTAATCCCCTGAACGTCGAAATTGGAAATTTTTCAGGACCTGGGCCCTGGGCCCTGTTTCATAATAAAGTACAAACTAATACTATTAGTCTTGTCGGTTTAACTTAATTCAATTACACAGACCTGTACAATAGTAACTAGTACCTTAGTATTTTTTTATTCCTGTAATATCACTAATAGTCATCCCTATCATGAAAAAATATAAGTATTAGTATTATTACCACACTAGTTTCTACACTTGTACAATGAACTAATACTATTAGTTTTCATTATCAAACCGGGCCCAAATAATCAAATTCCTATGAAAGTGTTCATAATATATTTTATTGGAAAAATGCTTAATATTTATAGTAAAACTGGTTTAATTAATAGTAAAAATATGTACAATGCTTGTTGATGAACCCCATTTTTAAAAATGTTAGCGATACTGTTGACAAACCCAGGTTAAAGGAGCATCGCCATGCAAATATTTAGATGTTTGGCGTTCGAGGATACTGACGTGAGGTTTTTGCTGAGCAATATAAATTGAGTCCATAAAGGTTTAAAGCACCCCGCAACAATAATGTTGAAGCAAGTTCGTTTTCCCAGAAAAGAGTTCCGCGTCTCCAGAGGCTGAGAAGAACACCTTACCCGAGGGCTAAGAGGAGATTTGAAAGCGTAGAGGTGTAAAAAACAAGTTCTAGATAGAAGAGGGGAAAGAAACGGAGCTGTGTAACTTGAGAAAGAACAGAAGATTTTCGCAGGGTAGAGTTATGAAAGAAAAGAACAGGCACGGGGTGAGTGCGAGAAATTCGGATATAGAGAACCAATTGAACTAAGTTGACAACACGACATCGGACATGTTGAAGATGGATTGTAATGACTGAAACGGTTTAACCCAACCCGCAGGGAACCATTAGACACCCCAGCTATGTGTGTTGGTTAACTAATAGCACAAAAAGTAGGTGCATGATAACAAAACTTGGACTTAAAAAAAATAGATATACACAAAAATTACATATTTCGGTGTAATTCATGCTTTGCATTCATTCAGGATTATGTAAACCATAATAACATCAAATAATAAAAATTGGAAGATGACTGATTGGCCGTGTGTAATAATAAATGGAGATGGTCCAGGAGCGGTCAAATAAAACTCAAATAGTGATATAATATACGAAATGACGAAATAAATTTACAAAATGTTGATTTCTAGTTGTTCAAATAAAAGTTATGATTAAAAAAAATATATATCTCAGGAACCATTTGACGTAGAGATGTCTGCCAGCACTTAAATTAAAGATAGTTTAACGTGCTATAAAGTAGGTTGTTACATCTATCTAGTATTTTTATTTGTTAAAATATATTGATTTCTAGTTTACGGACAAAATTTTTGCAAATTCATATTTATATGCGGATTTTATAACCGGATTTTATAATAATTTTATTATTACTACTTTATGGCACATTATATTAGCTTCAATTCGAGTGCTAATAGACATTTCCCAAAATAACTTCATTGAAAAATAACTACTGACTTATACAGCACATGTTCCTTTATAAAAAGCTATATCCTGAAAACTATTGAACGTAAATAATAAATAAATAGAGGAAAAATAATTATTTTTTTAAGTTTAACCCTGCATCGGGCGCGGTTGATCTAACAGGCACAGGATTCGGTTTCTTTGGTGTCTCTTCTAAAAAGGCGCCGATTGTGATCCCTACATCCCAGTAGTCTCCTAAATTTGTGGGGTGGTTCAGACCCGCTCAGTCATTTCAGCTTCTGACGTCAAGAAAGTGCGTCACGCGTGTTTTGATCTGACAGGCTCACCGCGCCCGATTACGTTACAAACCTCAATATTTTTCACTTTAGGTTGTAAATTCAAGCACTTCCCTGTTTTTCGATACTTGTGTTAGTGTCATTTTCGTCAGGTAGCATTACCGTTTATGAATGGGGATCATGTACTTGTCAGGCTCACCGCGCCTTTCTGGGCCCTGTTTCATAATTAAAGCTAATAGTATTAGTTCATAGTACAAGTGTAGAACATAGTGTGTTAATAATACTAATACTTATTTTTTCCATGATAGGAATGACTATTAGTGATATTACAGGAATTAAAAAATACTAAAGTACAAGTTAATATTGTACAAGTCAGTGTAATTGAATTAAGATAAATCTACAACACTAATAGTATTACTTTGTACTTTATTATGAAACAGGGCCCTGGTGTGTCTTTCAGGTTAATCGCCCCTCATTCCTAGATTTTTTTATTAATTCTTCAATCATTATTTCAGTATTTAGGGAGACCACAATATTCCGGCCATTTTTGGTTTCAAAGACGAAAAAGTGTTGGCAACTTATGTCACATGCAAGAATAAATGTGTACTCCTGGTTTCTTCTTAGCTCCAAATCAGGGAACCAAAGCCATTGATAAAAGTACTGGAGAAAAAAAACACCTGAGGTCATAACGTATTATAATGCTCACAAAACTGGAGGTGACACTGCTAATCATATGTGCGCCACATAAAAGGTGCAGCGAAATACATATCGATGACCAATGACTGTTTTCTACACTATGTTGAACTTGGGAGGGATCATATCCTTGGTTAATCAGCTCGGGAATCAATTGGAATGAATTCCAAGAAGAGTTTTCCCCAAAGCATTGTCACATGAACTGAGTATCGGACAACTTCAGCGAAGAAGGCAGCTAAAATCCGCCCTTCACACCTTCTTGAAAATTCATCACAAAAGATTCCTCCCGGCTGATGATCGTCCAAAATCAACCCCTCTCCACCTCCAAAAGCGGTCCAGATGTTGTGAGTGCACGGTGCAAAGACTCAATTAGAGTAGAGGTTTGAAAAATCTGAAAACCACCGAGCCACCAGAAAAAGAGGAAGCTGGCCCAGACTGAGACCAGACTGGCAAACTGCAGAAGCAACCGGACGGGTGCTGTGGACAAGGTGCAGACCCATCTGTAAGGCGCTCAACGCGCTGGGCTGCACAGTTCAAATTGTTACCAATAACAACTAAAATGGACCCTACCTCCTAACATTTTTATTGTATAATAATTTTGTTAAATTAAAAAATAATTGTTGATTTTTGGAAGCAGTGGCATGGCCAAACCCCAGCGCACTACACCACTGCTGCCGCACACCGTATGCCAGAAAAGGCAAGGGAGGGGGATTAAAAAAAAATAAATAAATAAAAACCTGAAAGGAACTAAAACGTTTTTTTTGGCCCACCCTAGTGTACAGGTTTTGAACTGTGTACTTTGTTAATCCTTGTGATAATTGAAATGTAAGAAATATA
>NW_027109346.1:175305-182073 GCF_000696795.3 Halyomorpha halys
AAGGTGATTATCGATGACTCATCGCTTAAAGTCTGCTACTCTCTACCAGAAACAAAACTATTGTTTGCCCATTTGCCTTTGTGCCCATTTGTTTAAATCCCATATAATCTCATTTAGTTTATTAATTTTTGTACCAAGCGGGCCGAGCCCACCCTGGAAAATTTCTGGGTGGGCAGCTGCCCACCCTGCCCACCCGGTTCCTACGTGCCTGCTAACGACCAACTTATAACCACAGTCGAGTTACCCTTGTCAGCTTTAGTGATTATAAGTTAGTCGTTAGATTTGATAAAGGAGCGGGTGTAAGAAAGGTCTTTGAAAAATAAGGGAGAAAGAATTGAAGAACTGGGTGGAGGGTGTTGGAGGTGATTGGAAATAATGTTACAAGTGCGCTACGAGAAAGCTCCCTGTCTTCAGAAATACTAAAAAGATCGTCTCGATAAATAAATTCTAAATTGGTAATGAGAGCAGGTATAAGATGAGACACATTTGAAGGAGGTGTAGAGAAATTGGGGCCTAAACTTAAAATATTGACGACATTAGGGGGAATAGTGGTGGAAGATATATTATGGACCCATTCTTCACTACCTTTAGGGTATATTTTATTATTTAAAGACGATTGGTAAATATTATCAAATTTGGAAATTAAAGTATGTTTTTTATGTAATTTGATAGATAAACAGATTTTTTGGAAACTGTTGTTGAGGAGGGCCATGTTATTTTCGCCAATAACGGAAGTAAGTGATTGTGAAAGATTAGAAATTTTATAGCTTAGGGATTCAATTTGTTGATTGATTTCCCTAATTTTAAGATTTAAAAGAGATTTTTTTTAAAAATAAGTAAAGAATGACAATATTTAGAACGTAGGAAAGAGGGTATCAAAAAACGGTTAAACGAATTATCAATTGATTTTGGAAAAACTGAATAAGATCTGCATTTCAGAAGGAAAATACGTTGTTGGGATTTAACAGTGAGTCGCTTGTGTAGATTGCATAAGGTGTTAAAATTAGATTTATGAATTGGAAATTTTAATTTAAATTGAGAAAAAACATTAATATCAGTAGGGCGATGTACAATAGTAGAGTTGGAGAGATGATGGCAGTGGGGATGAACAAGATCAGACGATGAAGCAAAGGATGACGAAGTTTGAAGAGATGATGAAGACTGAAGAGGTGTGGAAGTAAGAGTAATGGTACCCGGAGGGTTCCAGTGAAGAGGTGGTGACGTAACAATATGGCGGTTAAACAGACGAGCACAGCGGCGGATATTACCGTTACTAGTGTTAGTATCTTGAGGGCCCCGTGTGTTTTGTGACATACTGGAAGATTATTGATTGACCGTGTGTAAAGATGAAAGGAATATGGTCCGGGTGCGGTCAAAAAAACTCAAATAGTAGAATTATACTATTTTATTGAGCCAACGTTTTGCCCCACGTTGCAGGGCTTCGTCAGGGCTAAAAAAGATACAAACACATAGTTACAAAAGGAAAAAAAAAAAAGAGAAAAAAAAACATAAGTGTAAAATAACAGGGGTATAAAATGTAAAAAAGTAATATATAATAAGAAAAATTAAAGGTTGTACATGAATACAAATGAAACAGAAAGGTTGTACATGAATACAAATGAAACAGAAAGGTTGTACATGAATACAAATGAAACAGGAAGGATAGTGAATAAAAAAAAAAATTAAAAAATGTGAGAATTTAGAAAAACAAGAATAAAAGATATAACAAGAAAATGGGCTTCTGAAATGCAGAAAAAAGTGAAAAAAAAAATTGTATTATGTGGATTTTATTATGTTCAAAATGTTTCGATATGTAAGGGAGATGCAGTCTTTATGAGAGGAGATGAGACGTTTGGTGTGGTTGGGGACAGTGGCAAGAATGGAAGGATTGTCGAAATTAAAAGTATGGTTCAGGTTTAATGCGTGCTCCGATAATTTAGATGCAAGTGGATTACAGGAGTTGATGGAAGTTTTGTGCTGGGAAATGCGGTTCATAAGTTGGTTTTTAGTTTCACCGATATAGAAGGAATTGCAGCATGGGGTTGAACAGGGTATCCGGTAAACCACATTGGAACATTGTAAGGAAGGAATAGGGTCTTTTAATTTTGAAAAAAGATAGTAAATTTTATTGTGGGACTTCAAGCCAAGACATAAGGTGGGAATAGTGGATCTTAAAGAATTTCTTTCTAAATTCTCACATTTTTTTATTTTTTCATTTAATTTTTTTTTTATTCACTACCCTTCCTGTTTGATTTGTATTCATGTATCTATCTTTTAATTTATATTCATGTGTTATCTTTTTAAGTGTACTTATAATAATTACTTTATTATTAATTTTCTATTTTATTTTACTTTTCTGTATCCCTGCTCATTTGGTATATTTTGTTTCTTTATTACTTACACACATTGTATCCCATTATTTTATACTTTACTGTTCACGAATTTAAATACTTTTTTACTTTAAAAGTTTTTTTTCGTTATCGTGGCATAACTGTCGTCCCCGCTCCTCCCAATACCAACGGTCACTTTGTTTTTGACTGCCGTCAAAACAGGTATACATTCTGTCTCATCATTTGATTTGTGTTTTTTTCTTTTTACAAAAAAATACAACTATTTGAGGTATTGGTGCTTTGATTCTTAAAAATAACTTATAGTGGGTGTATCTTGGTTCTTAAAACATTGATTATCTCCTTTCTCATCAAGGTCACAAGGATTGCCTTTCCAAAATCGGTTACAACTATTGGAGGTAGTATGCCCCTCTAGGTGTCCTTTTTCTTGTCTTAAATATCCGTCAAGAATTCCGTGAGAGTTAATTAAAAAATTGTTTGTTTTTTTCTATAGCATACAATAATAAAAAAAAGTATTTGCACACCATGACAATTTTTTATTTAACAAAAATAGTAGAAACATGAAATAATTCAATAAATATTTTTTCTGTCCAAATATAAGAAGGCTCAAGAATTTGTCGTACATTATTTTATAACAACTAATTTAACGTTAACCATAACACAATTAACAAAATTTTATGCAAAATAAGTATTTCCACAGCCTGAAAATCACGATGTCTTGTTTTGTTTGCACAATTTTCATTACTTGGTGGGCCCTCTATTTGCCTCTATAATTATTTCCGTTTCCATGCAATGGATTCCAACAATTTTTTTGTCACATTTATGCTGATGTTCCATTCCTTTATTATGCAGCTTTCTAGATGTTTTTGCTTGTTATTTTTACTTATTTTTTGATCCAGGATATGCCACAAATTTTCTGTTGAATTAATATCAGGGGACTAAGGAGGGGTAATCAGCCTGCAGAGAACATTTTAAAGGAACTATTCTTTAGTAAGCTTCACTGCATGCTTTAGGCATTGTCTTCCTGAAAATAAAATGAATCTGTAAGCCCTTTCCTAGTGGAGCCTCATTTTAACTTGTAAATATTGCTGCGACTTCACTTCTTTGAGAATGAAATAAAATACGTGACAGGATTGAAAATAATCAAAACACTAACATTATTACGTTATCACAGCATATCTTGTAACCATAATTTTGATTTAGATAATGCTAAAATATTGTATTAAGAAAATTGGCAAAAAATGGAACAATAATTTAAGCTGTACAGATTACCAAAAAGGTTGGTGTTCGGTGTAGGCGAGGTTTAATGAAAGAATAATTATAGTTATAAAAAAAAGTATATTAAGAAAAATAAGAACATTAATTAAAGTTATGAAAATCAAAATCACTCCTTGTTTGTGAACGCTTTTAGGAAACTTAATACCAGTTAAGAGAATATAAAATTAAATTAGATTAGAAAACACTTAATATGCATATTGGGCCCTGAGGAGCATTTTATACAATGAATAATAATTAATAACTAATGCTAATGGCGATTGGCTAATTACAGTCGGCGGTTTATTCGGGGGGCCCTCTGTAATGAAAAGATTATTTTTCTTTAAGGTCCTAGGGGTTAGCGGTGAGCTATTCCGGTACTTCAGTCCTAAGGTCATGGTCTCAGACGATCAATGGTAATAAATGAGGGGACTTACTGATTGAAGCGTCGTGCTAGTCTCGGAACTTCTATACCTATATCTCCTAGGCGTCTATGGTAAGGCAAGGACGAGGAAATTTCTGGTGACAGCCTAAGAGCACTAAGGACCTCCAGCTTCTCCTGGTGAGCATCAAAAGACAGCAGTGGTGTGTTTACCATGGTGATTCAAACCCCCTGAAAAGGCAAGTGCTGGGGAAAGCGCACACCTTAGCGGCAGCCATCTGAATTATCTAAACTGACTCATATGGTTCGCGGGATTTCGAAGGGGCTGGAGTAATGACACGAAATTCAGTTGACTTTATTGATTACTGAATAGTGGGAGAGACAGACCCCCAAAAGGCCTAACTCCAGTTTAATCCACTAACAAATTTTCAACTGTCTAGCTCTATTTGGTGTCACTGTAAAGGTACCATAAAAAACAAAAACAAATTCTGGCCATTACTACTAATCTTTAACATTTATGGTCAACCTTTTCACTGTCATTCTTTAATAATATAATCCAGAGTTATGTAACACAAAGATTAATACTTCCATAATTTCTTGTGCGCTCTTTTAGGTGTTCTTTAATAAAGTAAGTAATTGTAAAGCTTTACTTGGTACGTAGTGTTGCTTTTTAATAGGTGCAATCTGGTCTTGATTCCAATTTCTCATTATATCTCTTGATCTGCATGAATTAAGAGAAGTGCCTTGCTTATTGGTTGGAATGAGCGTGCACTCATGTTCCCTGATGATTCTTGGTCCACACAAAAATTATTTTTATTTCTCTATTCTGATTGTTTTAGATTTCTATCAGCAGGTTCATCTGTCTTGCAGTCAAACTTTTATTAACTGTGGTATCCTTGCCATCTAGTAGTCGAATAATTGCAACATTAGGGTTTGATTCTTAGAGGTCAACTTCTTGTACAAGAGGATTGTACGTATTCCATTAAACCAAATTTTTTCTGGGAGGACTTAGTGATGATGATAGAGCTACTCCACATTTGCAGTTTCACTGGTGAAAAACATTTTCTCAAGAGGTGTAGAAATTGGTCTCGTGGTCACGTTAAAAGTAATGAATGGATTGGTAATAACGCTTTATGAAGAGCATCTATTGTGCTCCCCTGCGTTTCCCTTTTGTGGTATCAACAAGCCTTTTGAATACTATAGGATACTGTCTTCTAAATGGAAATGACTATAGTGTCAATAAAAAATAATTTCCCATTCTAAAGTTGCCTTAATTTTTTTTAAATTAACTTTCAATTTACTCTTGAAATCTTCGTTTCTATTTGATTGTTTCAGTAATTTTTTTGGTTTTTCATAGCTTTAAAACTTCTATCGACTGGCAAACATTGAAATTAAGACAATTTTATTTTCTTTAACTTTCTTTTATTATGCCTTAATTAAAGAGCTAAGAAAACTAGAGATTTTAATAAATAGATCCTAATAATATGATAATTGTTATATATCAACAATATATTTTTGAGGGAGATGTGTTAGTTTTAACATAATTCTTGTTTCTATTGACTGAGCTTGATTAATTATTTATTTAAGAAATGTGTATCTTGTTTTGGTTTTCATAATAATGTAAGTTAAAGCCAACTTAGTAAAACTATTTTGTGTTTTACAACTTAAATATAATTTTCTTAGAGTAAATTATTTTTCACAATTGGAATTATCCTAATTATCGTTTATAAAATTATAATATAAGATTGTAAACAAAATATTTAAGTAGCATGTACTCTATTAGGCAGTTTTTTAATAAACCATTTGAAAGAAACAAATAATTAATAGACAGGAAATAAAAATCTGCATATTTCTATGATATAAATTTCTAACCAAATTAAAATAGTTAAACTTTAAAATCTGAAAACTGAAAGTGAAAAAAATTAAAATCTTTCCATTACTTTTGATCTGATAACACTAAAACTTTTTTTTTGCCATAAATTTGCCTATAGGTGATTAACTGTTTTACTTAATGTTAACAATTATTATAAATTTCAAGAATTATATTATAATTATCAAAAAATCAAACAATGTAAGTAGAATGGCGACTTGGGTAATTTTTTTTTATTGTTATTTGATTTTTTTCCCCATATTATTATAATTCTGAATAATTTACTTCTTCTTAAATGGAATTGTTAAATATGATAAAGGAGTTGATTAATTTTTCATTTAAGAAATGTGCATCTTGTATTTATTTATAAAACACATGGTGTTATTTTTATGGTTAAAATTGGTATTCAAAAATTTGTACTTATAAAATCTACTTCTTTTATTAATATTTTTTTAAAAATATGTTTACTCAATTAAAATAAAATGAGACAAATACTAAGGACTTTGAATAGAAAATCTTGTCTACTGAAATCTACTATAGAAACCTTGAAATCCTTATATCTGAATGTCTTAACTGAAATGTATCTGTTTAAACAACTGTAATACTTGTTCATTATATGTTATTTAACTGAAAGTACTATTTCCACATATAGCCGATCTGCTAAGAAAAAAAGTTGTAAAGTAGTGAAATTTTTTTGTAAAAACATTATCCATATTTATTTCTCCTAGTAATACCTATCCTTCAAAAAATGTTATCATTCTTATAAACTATGCATTATTGGTAGTTATAATTAATGACAGTATAAATATTGTTAGTAATAACCATTTGAACAACAATACTTAATTAGATCATTGTGTTCAGTGCTTATCAAATGTTTATATATTGCATTTTTACACTATGTAAATATTATTCTA
>NW_027109346.1:182158-239139 GCF_000696795.3 Halyomorpha halys
TATTAGAAACAGTAGTTTTTATTAAAATATGTTTTATAATGTGTACTCTCATAATTTTACAACAAATGTATCTAGTAAAAATAAATTATGCCTTACATCTAACTGATATTGATATATTATGTTGTACTTTGTATTCTGAATAAAATATAAATATATAATATAATAATGTTGAGTTGAGAAAAACTCTCTTTGTATTGGTTGTCCAAACAATTAAATAACAAATGAAATTGATTTTATAATTGTTTATTCTACCTTTGGTATCAACTTATTCACAAGTATATATTTACAATGCTGCTTAATTTTTATCAGCTTACTTTTAAGAAACAGAAGTATTTATTTCAATATGTCAATCTAGCATTAAATGTATTAAAACAAATTGATAATACATTACAGTTTTTTTTCTCTAAATTAATATGGATTAAGCATATTTCAAAATTTAATAAAAATTATCTTAGATTCATGTTCATCTTTTATGAATTGGCACTTTCATCTCTTATTGTCCCTGAATATGAATCGGAGGATGAATAATCTGCATCACTTTGAGTTACCTCCATACTCGTATTCTGCCATTTTGTTTCCTGCAAAACAGCTGTAAACGAAATAACTGCAAATATGATTAATTACACAAAAACACTACTGTTTTCATAATGATATGATTATTATTATGAAGTAAGTAGGAGGTATAGGTTCAGTTCCACAAAGGAACATTTTAGAGGATGTGGCAGAAAAGTGATGAAACTGATTTTTTATTTACCAAAGTTTTTATTTTTTTTGAAACATCAATGTTATCCCTTTTAAAGTAGTTCCCTTGGGTGGTGACCGATGGAGACGTTCCCACTGTTGGTAGCAATGCTGGAAGTCTTCAACCGGAATGGTCTTCAGCATGTCTGTTACACTCTTTTGGATGTTTTCTTAGGTCCAGAAATGACGACCTTTGGAGACATTTTTCAGTTTAGGAAAGTCACAGGGACTGAGGTCAGGTGAATAAGGGGGCTGGAGAATCACAGGAATGTCTTTTAAGGTCAAAAATTCTGTTATGGAAAAGGCCACTGTGACATGGGTCGTTGTCTTGATGGAGCATCCATTTGTCAGCAATGTCTGGTATCACTTTTTCTGAGCCTTTCACGGACGTCTTTATAAAAAACTTGGTTAACATTTTGTCCTGGAGGAACAATTCTTTGTGGACAATTCCCCTTCTGTTAAAAAAAAACAAAAAAAAAACTGCATATTAGCAATTCTGTCAAGAAGATCAAGACACTTGTTTTTTCTAATGTCCTTCTGCTGAATTGTGAGGTGTTTTGGCATGGATCTTTTGCATGTGCAAGTGTTCAGTCAAAATTTGATGAACGGTAAATCTGTTCAAATTTATTAGTCCATTCAAAATTCTTAATGTTAAAGGATAGTCTGATCTCAAAAGATCATATCCAAATGTTCGAAGTTTTCTAAGTTGAAGGCCTCCCTGAACAGTTTTCATTTTCAACATGTTTTCTGCTTTCCAAAAATGATTTGTCCAGCGAAAAACTTGAGGTCGGAATAAAAAATGTTTCCCATACGGCTGTTTTAACTTTTCAAATGTTGCACTTATCAATTCTCCAAGCTTAACACAGAATTTAATGCCACAACATTGCTCCAAATTCCACTTCTCCTTATGCATGACGCACAGCCAAAACAGAACTTCACTAATAGCAGTCACAAAAATCATGTAGATAATGGAAGGAGTTGAAACTCACACTAAGCTAAGGCAGGGTACTGATACACGTGCTCTATCAAGGACAACAGCGCAGGGTTACCAGATCACTTTTACTGATACCAGTCTCATTATTTTTCTGCCACACCTCGTAATGGAGAGGGTAAGTTCTCTGGAAAAGTGAAGTAAAAAGGTGGGCCATTGAACCCAATGCCATGAAGGTATGCAAACAAAGAATTTATTTTATTGCTTGCAAATAAAAAATATGTTAATAGCATATTCAAAATAAATACTTACATATTTTTTATTTAATTGGATTCTTGTGTCTTCACTTTTGGTGTTGTTCAGAGAACTATTAAGAACTGGACTATAGTGATGTTTACATAGCCTCATTGTTCTCTTCTGAGATTTCTCCTCCATGCTGCTTTTCATCATTACTTCAAAGTCCTATATAGTAATAAGTATTTTAAGAAATATTAACACACAGGCATCTAGATTGTGAATCATTAAATGATGAACGTTATGAAGAACAGTAAGAAGCATTTATGATCCTATCAGCTTCAATGATAATAGTTATAAATACAAAAAACAGAAGGCAGCTAGTGGTTTGTTAGGTTGCTGAGAACAACCTAAAAGAAATATAATCAGCCAATAACTGCATTTTATGAAAGTCTAGTCTAAGCAGATAAGCCAGGCACCTTCATGGGCTGTAGAAGTTGTATTTTATGGTATCTTTAAAAAAATTATTCAGAAAGAAATATAAAGTTGTTAGGATCATTCTTCCAGAAAGTATCACTCTTCTGAGGGTACTAACAATCTAAAAATAATATCTTATATAAACAGAAAAAGTAAGTTATAACATTGAAACGTCAGTCCCTCACTTTGTTGGAACTAAGTGTTTCTGACTTGTCAGATATAATAAGATCTTCTTAAATGTAAATTCAAGATTAACAGTGCCATTAATTAACTATTCAAGATCAATAAAATTACCCTCTTTTCAATTCATAATAAGTAGAATAAAAGTATGAGCTGAAGAAACCTGTGTGAGAGGTATCATTCGTTCAATTTTATTTAATTTTTGCTAGTTCAGCTTTTTGTTGTTTGGTTATATTTCACAAACTAAAATAAACTAGTCAAACCAGTTGCTGGCTAAAATACTGGATTATAATGCATAAAACCTGTCATAAATATTCACAGTGTGAGATGGCATTTACGAATCTGAAGCATATATTTGTTTGTAATTTGTTTGTCCGTGACAGGTTAAAACATATTGCATGGTTGAATTGTTTCTAAGTACATAATTTGTTGAAAATATGAAAGCAATACATAGAGCACGAGATTTGTAATTCGTTCACCCTTCTTTTTCCTAGTTTGTGGACAAACTAGCAAGGATATAATGAAAAGTACATACTTTTTTCTTTTGCTTTTAATAGTTAAACGTGGTTCTTGCAGATATGAAAATTTCAGGAATACTGAAAAAAAATTATCCATTTCAAATCGGTTTGAATAACTGAAAAATATATGTATATTAATAAAAAAATTATGTGTTATTTAATCTGGCACTTGAGAAAACTATAACAGACACAGGCTTATGCAGTCAAGTAACCATATTTACTAGGATAGTCCTATTGTTGGCCTGTGCGGACAACGTTGACATCTTGGGACGATCCCTTCAGGTCATGACCGAGGCTTTTCTTGCATTGGAGGACTCAGCAAGAAAAAATTAATTAGAAGTCAATGAGCACAAAATCAATTACATGGTAATATGGGAGGTTCCTAAACTAGGGAGACATTAACTTTGAAAAGATTCCGGAGTTTATTTACCTGGGTAGTCACTCACAATAACGATCCTGATATTGAGATTATAACTATTCAAGATCAATAAAATTACCCTCTTTTCAATTCATAATAAGTAGAATAAAAGTATGAGCCAACTGATGCTACTTTGGCCTAAGAAAACAGGTGAATACTTTCTAGTAACACCAAGCTCCACCTCTATAAAACTTTGGTCTTTCTGTGTGATCTGAATGTTGGACAAAATCTAAGGCTATTGAAAAAGAACTCATGATATTGATTCTATGACTTCGGAGAACCTTATGTCAGAACGATTAAGCTGAGGCGTTTAGGATACACCGGGCATATTGCCATTCTGGCGTTTGGAGTATTGTTAAAAATGCTGTTAACTTGCCCATTCTTGGAACGTAAGGAGAGCGAGACTAAAGCTGAGATGGTAGGATGTTGTGGGGAGAGATACTAACAATACACTTGGAATCGGGAAATGGATGGTGGCATCACAAGATCGCGATGATTGGAAGTTGCCAAGACCGGTAACTGGGTTGTAGACCTGCCATAAACAAATAAAAATAAAGTACATATTCATATATTTATTGTTATAATCATTTTACTAAATTTATCGACCTTGTGAATGCATGACGAGTAATGAACAAATTACAAATCCCAAAAAAATACATAAATTTCTTTCTTTATATATATATTTTATAACGCCTTATAAATTTTTCAAATAGTTGTAGATGGATTGACACTTTCTGAGAGAATGGCCCATAAGATAATTGAAACACTTTTAATTGAAATGTTATTAAAATCATTTTCATAGTTGAAAAATGAGAAAGGAAAAATCTAAGTTCATTTTTGCACTAAATTTGTTTTGATTTTTAGATTATACTTCATGATTGGATTCCTAAAAGTACTCTATACATACTAAATATTCTGATATATAATAATTTTTTACAATATTTACATGGGAATCACCAGAAACATCAATCTTCTTGATCTCATTAAATGATTGTGTAAAAAGTTGAATAGCATTACTATGCTGAGCCAATTCGATTGTAATAAACTTCAATAAAAATGACTTCATATCTTGAATTTTTTTCTGTTCAAACTGATTTATATGTTCTTCCAGCTCCTTCAAAGATCTAGATATGCTACTCATAGCATCTGAGAGTGAAGCTTCAGCTCTTATCTTTGGATTAAGTCAATCGGAAAACCACAATTTGTTTTTTAAAAACATTATTAAATGTAACTGCACATATCAATCAAATATTATCGTATAAATAATACACTAAAGCTGGATTCACTTCATGCATAGGCATCATCACTTTAAATCTTTATGTTCACAACAAAAAAAATTATAGAGATGTGGGTGCACTATTTAAAGTATCAAAAAGTGATATTTATTAATGTTTTAAGTGGTTCATTATTTCTCTACATCATTTTTATATTTTCCATGTAAAAGAAGCACTTTGGTACTGTCAATTTTTTCTTTATGAGTAATTGTGACAGTCTACAAGCTTGTATTTTAATTAGAACGATTCCATTTAAAATGCACAAAACTATTATGATGTGTCATTTGACATTTTTCGAATCAAATGTTACATTATAAATTGTCCAATGTTACTTAACCAAATAAGTTTGATAAAATTACATACAAAATTTCCATCTCAAATAGTAGAGAAAATTTATTTTCAATTCTATAAACCATGATTGGGAAACCCTCCTATATTGATAGATTTAGATAAGTTATTCGAGGCAGTGTGTGCTTGCTAAGCCTAATGGATGGGCACTAGAACACAGAACAGGGAAAAACCTCAGTTGAGGTTTTCTTTGATTTTGTGGTGACAAAATAGTACTTCCTTATCAAATAGTGAAACAGGGCCCTGAAAGAGTTGTAGTCAATTTTCGATTTAATACTTTCAATGATTGACATTTTAATTCAACTAAGAAAATATTTTGAGTTTTAAAAAACACATTTTGTAAAAATTAAAATACAAGAGAAAAAAAACACTTTATTAAAAAAATGTTGTGCTGCCCAATTTCAGTTGCCTTATAGCATATTTATAACTAGTCAAGCACAATTTTTTTATAATCCTATTAATAAAAATAGTCACCATATTTTATTTTTTTTGTCGCATTATAAAAATTTCTGCATTGTGTACAAGAATGATACATGATTTATTTTTTCCTTTTTATTATTTATTATTTCTTCCCTTACATATTGTTTCGAGCTTTTTATCATTCTTTAAATATGTTTAATTTTTCCATTGTTTCAATTCAACAAAATTTTCTCTTTTTTTTTTTCCATCATTCATAAAATTAAATTAAAGTATAAAAAAATATATAAAACCATTTCAAATATAGTAAAATATATATATATAACCCAACATGGTTGTCCCCATTTACAATAGATTAATATAAAAAAACATTTTAACACATGGATATAAAAATTAAAATAGAATAAGTAAATATATTAAGTTATAAATAAATATATTAAGCTAAAAGAAAAAGAAATAAATATAAAATTTCATAGATATATAAAATAATGCAGATACGTAATGTGCAATATATGCATGCTCTCTAAGACATCACCATCATTCTCAGCTACTATGTATGTGATGGTGGTTGATTCCTAGGGAGTCCAGAATTATCCCTTCTGCCACTTTGCCATGTCCTTGATATCAACACAAAGTTCCTCTACAAAGTATAGTTGGTATAGTTCCACGAGCTCTGAACCCAGATGCCTCTCACGTAGAAGTCACTTTCCCTGAAGCTCTCACGAAACTTTTCCTTAAGGAAAGGGATACAATTACTATAAATTTCTCTCTTTTTCTCTATCTGCTTTATTTGCATGGTCAAGGTCATTACTTTCATATCTCACTGTGGGATTCAGAATGAATCCTGACTTACCTGTCTAGGGGAAAGCAACAATATCCGCATATCGCTTGGATCCCTCCAAATCTATGCAGTAGGCCTTGACGAAACAGGCAAAATCCCTTTCTCTAAGGAGCTTCATCAACTCATGCTTTACTCTGTGGTGCCAGCATGTTACAAGGAAGGAGTTAGGGTATTTTCCCAGTATATGTGTTGGTGTTTCAGAATCTCTGTTCCATTCACGACAGAGAGACCCAACTTCTCTGACCTGTCCACTGACACCTGGGACTTCATGCAGAGGTGCATAATTGATGTTTAGTTTCAGGGCATAGAACCATTCAGAACTCATAAGAATTTGCTTGTCATTTATAAATTTATTCGCTTTTGGGGTCTCCTTAAAGTGGCATACACCAATACCCTTGCCACCTACAATTGGCCCATTCCTCAAACGCATTCTCACCTAGCAACTCCCATAGAGCCCTCACACTCCGATGTCCCTGATCAATGCCTAATCTATCTGGACATTCAGCAATTTCGGCTGAATAATCGAATGTGAACTGGAACAAGGCATCGGTTACATTGGACAGTCACTGAGCAATAGACCAGCAATGCCACAAAGAAATATCTGCCATTTAATATACAAAAAAAAAATTAGGAATACAATGGATTAATAAAAAACTCATTTAAATAAATTACTCTTTTTTTCATTATTTGTCCAAAGGTGCAATAGGAGGATGATATAAATTAAATGGAAACTAAATAAAACTTATAAAGTGGCAAATAGCATTTACAAATAAGTTATTGGTTCTGATTCTAAAAAGGTAATAGAAAGGGCTATTTGTAGCTGAAAAATTTGAGGTATTGCTCTTGGCAACATTGGAACAGCAGCAGTTGTATGGTTCCCGGTTCGAATCTGTCCTGGAGGGATTGACTTTGATTTTGTGGTGGTCCAGAGGAATGAAAACTTGATTTCGCTCTACCACACCATGGTTAGAATAGGTTGATTACCTCTAGAACACTCCCGTATATCAGAAATGACCAGGCAGGGGTACATAAAAAAAAGTAGTTGGAAAATAGCATTAATTCTGCAAAATTCATTCAATCAATTTAGGACTTTATATTGGTCAGTTATAAATAATGTGACTCAGTTTTATCCAAGATTAGTAAAGAGAAATATTACAACAAGATAACCTAAATAAAGATTATAACTAATGGGATTAAGGTTCTCTCTTGTCCTGCTTTCAGTTTAGACTAAGCACTTTCTCTCAATCATCAATGCTCTGAATGATGCTGAAAATGGAGTTGAATTCTTCCTGTCAATACCCCAAACACAAATTAGAAAGCTTATCTCGACATGGCAAAAAAACATAGAAAACAACCATACTAAACTTGGTATACTAATAATAATAATATATTATTTTTAATTAGTAAGAAAAATGGTTATTTTTTATGATTTATCCTCTAATAAGAACAGGCTTCACTTCATAAAAACACTGAAGTTACTTCTCTGATGATTTCTTTAGACAATTGTATAAAAATGTTAAAAAGCTTGAAAATACTAAGGCAGTATGATCACTAGAAATATGTCAAATCCACCAGGGAAAAAAGACAATAAATGCTTCATACTATATTAAATTTTAGGTCATTAACACTTAGCATAAATATAAAAGGATACAATGTCCTCTCTTTTATAAGGATTTCTGTTCCTCAGCTTTTGTAGTTGCTTATGCTTGTTTATCTCCTTATCTTTTAAATTCAAAATATTTTTTACTTCTGCTTTGGCATTTTGACAGAGTGTTTCATAATTACATAGATCCTTCAGAATTAGAGAATCCAACTGCTTTACTTCAACGTCCCTTGAATGAGACGAAATGAATTAGATCTGATAATAACCAATATTAGTCAGAAGAAAATAATAGTATTGGTTTAATTCCACAATTTATAGTTATTACTTATCAATTGAAAATAATTATTGAAAATTAAACCACAAATTTTTTTAATGAACGGCACTAGGTATTTTGAATTATTTGATTTTTTTTATGTATATATATATATCTATATATATGTGTGTGTGTATATGTATATATACAATCATAAAACATTTCCAACTTTCCTTAAAAAAATATATTCTTAGACACAATACGATGTTTGCAGATTAATTCATGAAACATCAACTTAAAATCCTGCCTACTTAAAATAAATATGGGAAATTAAACTTTTTGAATAAGGTGTTAATAGTTGACTGTAGATTAATATGGCGAAAAGATGGTATGGGGGTCAGCAAATAAACACAAATAAATAGTTTTTGTTTATTTGGTTATTAATCTTCCATTCCCCTCCCCACCCCACCATCTTCATCACATAACTGATTGAAATCATGAAAATGTAAAAACATTGTATTACCTTAAAAGTAATATACCTTATACAGATTCTTATGACCAATATGATTAATTATCATAAAAAGATTTTAACTTTCCTCTATATATTCTTACCTGCTATCACCTACTGACGCTAATAATTCTGAAAACTGAAGAATATGTCCTTTCATACTTTTATTAATTTTTTCTTCAGAAGCATATTCATGTAACAGCACAGCTAGATCATCAGTTGCATTCCGCAAGCTATAAATTAAAAACTATAAACTAACTGTCAAACCTAGTAACAATGTCTACTTTTGAAGTCATATCATACATTAAATATAATACATATAATTAATTACAACCCTTATTTATATGGAAAAGAAATATAAAACCTGAAAAAAAATTAATTAGTTCAGAACACCAAAAGAGAAATAATACAGTTTTAGGTCTTTCAGAGCCACTTCACACTGTCGGTAAAAAAGTAACTAAAACATATTAAAATTAAATTTACAAATTCATTTAGATATCCAAATTATAGATAAAATACTTGAGTTAATGGTTGATTAATACTGGGTCATGGGTAAACTTGCATTATATTACTTTTTTTTACTGCTCTTGACAATCTAAATTTAAAGCTCTGAGCAACCGAACAAATTCTCAACAGATTCTCTGATGAACCAATCTTCAAATTAATTTGAGAAATAAGCGTACAGATTTGTTGAATAAGGATAATATTTGTTTTGATAATAGTTAAAGTTTTTTAATGGAGGAGAATACCAACTTTATTAGCATCACTGTGGAGATAAATTAAAGTAATACAATTTTTAAAAAAACATAATTTTTTTGTTTTTTTAGATGAAACATGCATCATAGGTATTCAAAATTTCAATCAGATATTTATTAAATAAAATGGGGAATTTGTTTGCATTATTTAATTATTACATTGAAAACTGATTTTATTGAATTAAAATATTAAAAATGATACTACCTTGACATTTTCTTGATATAAACAGAAAAAGCAGAACATATTTTAGCAAAACTATTCTCCATAGTTACCAACCTGTCATTTACAAATTTTGCTAATTCTTCACTAAAATAAAAGTTGATATAATTTACACAGAGGAAAAATATATATCACAACAACTACGAACACAGAAACAGTAAGTAACCTACTAAGCTACATTTTCTAATTTAGAGGCTCTCATAATATTCATTTTTCTATCTCTGAAATCAGTTGACATGTTCATATTTTTCAAAATTTAAATGTTGTTAAAGCGGGCTATATTACAAAGAGATTCTAGATAGTAATTTAGTAAACTTTAGGTACAAGTACAAAACAGTGTCTTATAAACGAAAATGAAGTAAGGAATTATTATCCTAGCAACGGCTAGTTGAAATAACAGATCCCACACTATAAACACGAGACATATATCACATCAATGTACAGTTAAAGCAAATCAGGGATTGAATTGATACGCTCTCAGTTCGTTTTCTAAAACATATAATTGTTTACAACATTTTGTTTATTTTTACGGGGGATAATGGTAAATATTCTGAACCAAGTAATTATATATTAGATTCTGCTTATTAAAAAAAATATTAGAATACGATTATTTCCGTTGCAGAATGATTGTTTGAGTAATTAATATTTTTCTCTCTACTATAAAACATTACTATATTTCCGATCAACATAACAGTCATTTTCAAGCTTATAAATGGCAAACATCAATGCAAAAAATTTACATACATGCTCACTTAATTGTGTGAATATTTTTTCATTAAAAGAGGTTAATTGGTTAACAGGGTTTGCTAACTCATAAGCCTCCTAGCCTGTGCCTACGGTAAGCAGAATGATCACAGTTATCACCAATATTGCAGCTCAGACTTTAAAGAACATTACGCACAGGTAAATAAAACTTCGGCCAGATGGAAAAAAAAGCCTTTCTAAAGGTTATGATAACCCCACTACATAAGTAATTTTCTAGAATGCAGGCGGCCTGGCGTATGAAAAATTTTCTGAACTAAAATATATCACAAATAGTACCATTATAAATGTTGAGGCATGAGCAGCTTTTGACAACCTTCTATTTTTCTAGATTACTTATTTTCAAATTTGTCTGCTTCTCCGTAGCAAACAAGAGCCTTCTGGAATCGTTGCGACCTTTCAAGTTACATTTAACTGAAAATGAACTCGTATGACGCTGCGAAATAAAAGTCGACCCCTTTTTCTCTAAGACAGATTCGAACCGGTACCACATCTACGTATGAAATTTGCAAATATTTTAAGGATCTCATTATATACAGATTCCCAAGGAACATAAGACCTTGTTTTGTTTTTTGTTTTGGAGCCATACCGAACGTTAAGTGCTTCGGACACACCACCTGTAGATGAACTTGAAGAAAGTGTAATTTTCTTCTTCCACCAGACGGAAGAAGTCTAGCTTGATGAGGTCGCAGATCAATCACTGTCGTTAACAATCTTGCTCGGTGTCTTTCCATGGCAATGCATTACACCACCACGTGCTCTGCTATTTCAGGGAATCTACAGGTGGGGCACCGAGGATCGATGTTCTTTTTGAAGCTCTGCAGCTTTCTCCAGACCTCTCCGTGTTCTGTTTGGCAGCATCTTTACCGCTTCGTGTGAAAACGTCCTATATGCCTATGTGACACTAAGCAGAGGCTAAAGACCTAATTATAGATTGATGAATAAACTAACTTAAGATAAGGAGTCGTCCATACTCGGTTCCTGTTGCTAACTGTGCTTTGGGTTATTGAAGTACACTCTGGTGAAGTTAAAATAGTTTCAAGCCTTTTTAGGGGATCTAAAGTAAATAAGCACCCAAAATATTAGTCTTACAGTATATTGAAAAATCAATAAAATAGAATTAACTTCAATATGACTCAACCAATCTACCCCAAACTTGGCAATGATTTAGGGCTCTATAAACTGCACCAAATGGCACAAACCAGATCGGAACCGAAGTTATAAAATAAAATGTTTGAAAAGTTTTTCTTTATTTAAAACTAATAATTCGACCTTATAAGGTAGTATAAAATTAAATCTAAATTTTGCAAATGTAGGTTAAACGATCAGACATACAGCTTTCCAACCGTTGTATTAACATTGGAATTGGATAAAATGTAGAGGAGTTGTAAAAGATGATATGAACAATGGTCAGCAGAAGAAAAAAAACCTCCAGATGTTTTTTCTAATTTTTCATTTATTTGAAAAATGATATTTAAAGGTTTCAGACGACGCTGTAAACGAATATGTTTTGCTTTTTCATAAAACAAGGTTTTCAATTTTATTTTCATCTACTTTATAGAAATTTTCATTACGTTGTTTTAGTTTTTAGTGAATACAAAATCACTTAATAGAATAAGTAATATTTTTTTCTTATTCTTCAGAGACGAATCGATTCAATATCCATGAAAAAAATGTTACATTCTGAGCAACGCGCAGAGCTTAATTTTGTCATAAGTTTTTTTTTTTACCGAAAAAATCGGAATAGCCTTTAACCTTCACAGGAAAATCTTTAACATTCAGCAAAGAGACCCATCACAATTAGATGAACGGCATGGCAGCACAGAAATTTGGAACAAACAATTATTGATTTTTATATATTAGTTGATTACACCAAAAAACGATTCATGAAGTTCCACTCCCAGTTAAAGGAGCAGTGACTTATAACTTGGGAAATCCAACCTCAACCCGAAGACTGAAGCCCAGGTGGCTGAAGGACATTCTATTAAATTAATTTTTTTTTATCTTCAACCTTTTTTAATAAATTGTTATCATTAGAGGGCAATTGTTTGTTTTGTTAGGTCAACGAATGTCGTTATTTTTGTTATTAACCTTACTTTTCTCTCTTATTAAGATTTTTTATTTTTATCTTAAATTTGTTTTTATTTATAACATTGTATGTAGGGTTAGGGGTGTCTTTTGTAGGAGACTATACCCTCCCCATAACCAATTGTTAAAAAAAAAAATGTAACTTATATTAACCATGTAAGGCCCACCAAGTCGATCTGGTATTAAATAAATATATTACATAATGAAGAAGAGCGGCTGGCAGAAGAATCTGCCTTTACAGTTTATAAAGAAAATGAGGAAGCTGAAGAAGAAATTGATGAAAGAGTGGTTAAGGAAACAATTATTGTCATGTTCCAATTTAATTTTAAAATAAAGCTAAAAAAAATTAACTTCATTGTATTTTTGTTTATTAAAAGAGATAATCTTCACAATAATGTCCAATAAAAACTAAAAACCTTGATAAAGTGATCACACCCCTTATTCATTCATTAATTTATTACATCTAACGTTTTGATTTTAAATGTGCCCACTTTTCTTCAATATTTGGATTATAAATAAATTAATCTTCTGGAACTTTTCTCATTCCAGTGGTACTCATCTCTGATGGTTTTGATTTATTTTGAGCATGAGAAACTCCTTCAATTCTGAAATAGAAAATAGTTGTTATTTTTTCCCCCAGTGTTAAAATTAAGGTATATTTATTATTAACTACATACCTCTCTTTCATCCAATTAAATTTATCTTTCCATGCATTCAATGACCTATTTATTTGAAAAATAAATGAAATGTATTCAAGTTGTAAAGTTTAAAATGCAGTCAAATTCAAATGTTTTATACATCAAAATCCATGATATTTATTTCAATGATAAAGAGAGAAAAAGACCTTCCCTCTTCAATCATTCCTGTATTATCTTTATCTTACAATAATATTGGCATGTCAGTAAATGCAAAAATTATAATTAAGAATAATTCGAACAGGCAGTATGCAAAATATTTAAATATGACAACTACAATATTTTATGTTCCACATAGTTTTTAAAATGGAAGATATTTTTCCTCAACAATTCACCAACACCACAGATTTCCTGTAAAATTTGAAAAGATTTTAATAATTTTTTATTTAATTTAGAACGGAAAATACGAGAAAAATTACATACCTTTTTCATGTTGAAAGGTTTTGAACTTACTGGGCACTCAATAATTTTTGACACTTTGCATCTTTCCCTGTTTGGAAGTCTTGAAAAAATGGAACGTTTATGCATATCGTTCAACCAGTCCTTTTTCCGGGCCAGGTATCACTTTGACAGTCATATAACGGTTTCAAGCTTAGTACTCGGTACCTCGTAATAAAGTCTAAACAGTCAGAGAAACGGCGCTAACGCCAAAATGGTACTGACAGTTTGCTGACTATCAAACCGGTTCTTGCAACAAAACCTATTTAGTCTATAGTGGTAGCGACTACAAATCGTCCATGACTTGATCGATGACCCTCCTTTTTTACGATAGTTTTTAAATGAAAGTTGACAGGTTTTAGTTGTCCAGGTGTGGTGGGTGAAGTTTATTTTGATAGTGAAATAAAATTTGTAACCTATTATTTTTCTTCTCCAGTAAAATCAACTTTAAAATTTCCATTAAAAGATTCTCAAAGTAAATCCAATTATAAAAATATTTAATATCAATGAGTTTTCCGATCTGACGTGTCCTGAAAGTGTTAATCGCCAATAACCGAGAACATTTACTCATGGTTATAGAAGGTTTGGGCGTGAACGGAGCGGAAAGTAAAAGAAAAATTAAAGAACCAATCGTTACAGATTTACGGTTGCTCGCCCCCATGCTTTTTCAGCTCCCTAAATATCACAATTTTAATCTTATCAGTTCTAAACCCACTACTTTAATTAAATACGGAGGCTCTTAGTCTGCTTCCTCGCTACCGAGGTGAAAAGAAATTTGTTCTCATCGAAACCATTCCCTTTTTAGATGTCAAATAATGAATTTGGTTCTGTGTTCATCTGTTGTCAAATCAATGTTTGGGTATTATAAAAACTAGTAACGGTAAACATTAATCCGAATTTAATTTTCCAGTCCGAACCTAGATGGTCACTTGGGGACCATCTCCAATTATACCATTTTAATTTTTCGAACTACTATAGATCTTCTACCCTTTTGATAAACATGTTCCTTATTACAAATTTGTAGGAATGATTGGGATTAGTGGAAAAATTGTTCCCCATCCCTCTAAGCAGTTTTCATCCACAACTAATGCATTTGCCTAAGTACTTTCCTTGATTAGAAATGTTTCCATCCAATCATTGGGATACCAACATCATTACTAAGCATTCAATAAGACTGATTTTATTTAAGCTTTTCCCAGTTGTTAGAACAAGTATAGGCATTAGGGGTATAAATAAAAGAAGCTTTATTTTCTTGACTTTACCCCAGCTTTTATGGTATACATGAAAAGTTAATGATTTTAAGAAGCAGATGTAAGCAAGTTTTATCAAAATCTTTAGAGCCCTCTCTACACAAAAGTATAGTGAAAAGCATTTGTGCAAAAGAGATTATTCAGTCACAGAAAAATTTTCTTTCACAAATGAATTCCTACCACCCATCAAAAATGAGCACTTGAAAAATAGGCCTAGTGGGTCCTCATGTTGATCAGGTACTGATCACCCAGTAAAAAGAGAGGAGTGTTTTGACAGTATTAAGACAAAAAAAAAATCATGTCCCACTTAATTATGACCAGTTCCTTGAAAATTAAATAGAACATTTAATAAGCTTTTACCTATGTTAAAACAATTATTGCAGTTCAGACACTGGTTTCCTTGAAGAAAATCAATTACTGATTATTTTTAAAAGGTGAAAAAATCAAAAATGTGATGTAATTAAAGTAAAAGAATTTATGATGTACTTAAATGAGGAGACTAGAATATTTTACATTCTTTCACAAAACAGCATAAATATTGTTTTGTTTTTTTGTGGTCATACAATTTTGTCTTGGAATATTATTAATGCTTATATTTAAATTTAATACCCAGGATAGTAGGTAAGGTGAAATTAAATAAATTTTTTAAATTGGAAAATAGACAGTTCTAAATAAATAAAATAACAAATTTATACAATTTGTACACCGAAAAACAAAAGTGGCACAGAAATGATGCACAATGAACAAACATAACAAAATTTTATAATAACAAAATACAATACTTTACTAAATCAATAAATAACATTATTCAACTATTTTTAATTAGTAAACAGATACATATAAATATATATACATACATATTTGTACATATAAACAAGAATTAAGTTGGTAAATAAACAATAACACTTAAGAGAAATACATAAGATAAAAGGTAACAGGCATTGGGCTCGTAGATTATAAATTATGAGAAGCAGGACAGCAGAGATGAGTGGTTCAAAAGTGTACAACTACCAACTTTGTTTTGACTTGCAATACTAAAATGCTCCCAGATAAGGTGAGAACATACAGGTTAAATGTCATGCATCCGAGAATTGTGTCATCACAGTTTTTACCCTGTCGCAACAGCAAGAATAAAAACAAACATATCAAAAGGGCTGTACAAAACATAGTGAAACATATAATATCAGCACAGTAACATAAATAATTTAGTATTAGTATTAATGAATTAGAGGACAAAAAAAAAGATAGATTATTTTCAAGAAAATAATTATTCACATTCACTCTTTTGTATTACAAAATACTTATTAAAATGTACACAAAATTTAAAATCGTACTTATTCTCTCAATTGTATTAGTTTCCCCTCCTATGTATTCATTATTTACAACACCAAATCATTAATGTTAAAAATGAATGGTAGAACGAGGTTTAATATCAATTTAAAAGTTTTTTTGAATTCTGGCTATCAGAAATGATTTATTCTGGATTTGAGGAAAACTGTTGTGACTGAACTTAAAATAAACAGTTTTTCATACTGAAACAAAACAAATTGGTTGTTCCATAAATTACTCCTAAACTTTTATTGATAAGGATTCAGTAACTTGACAAAACAAGGAGTTATTTGAAAAAGGGGAAAATGATAATTACAGAATATTTTTTAAATATAACTTTAATGAACTCGGTGTAGGGGAAGGGGGAGGGAGGAGAGGATCCTAACACAATTAACAAAGTTCATAAAAAAATATTTGCTTTACCTTAATTGAGATAATTGATAAAATAAAAAAAACAAAACTAAATACAATGATAAAAGTAGCATTTATCATTGAAATTAAAAAAAAACTTAATAAGTAGCGCAGTGATGAAATGAACATAAATTATGAGATTGAACAATTAGATAATGTTACCTAACATAAATAACTGACTTTACAAATCAATACCACATCTTCCTGACTAATTACATGATCTTTATAGTAACCACAGTGGATTTGTTTGGGTTAATTTTAAATTTGGCGTATAATACTAGTTAGAAATATTGAAGCTGAAATAATAAGAAAATTTCTATAAACATAATAAAAGATTTGTTCAACAAATGATTAAATTATTTGATAAAGAATTGAGTCAATGTGAGAACTCTTAATCTTAAATTTTTTTCAAAGAAATATATTGTTTCTTTTTTAAATAGAATACTCAAAATAACCAGTTTTTATGACCTTGTCACCTTGTTTTTTTGTTTTTATGACTCCCCAGGGATCTTAGCGGGGCGGGTCCGGTGGGGAAAGATTGCCTTTTTTTGTTATGATCTCTTGTGAGATTGTACAACATGTCGTATATCGACCAACCTACTTGCTAGAATTGTCTATTTGAAAAGTCAAATAAGTAAGGCTACCATGGCGGGCGGGAGGATATTGCAGGAGTTTAATTTCAAAGTGTACAGTCATATTTTATTACTACACAGTGCATTGGTACAAAGAAATGTTAAGACAGGCATTTTTTGGGGCTGTTTTCTGCTTTTTAGTTTCATAAAATGTAAAGGAAATTTTTAAAGATCTATAGAAAAAAAAACCTAGTTTATTTATATAGATAAACTATCCATATAAAATATAGTTCATAACTATATTAATTAATTTTAGAACAATCAATGAAGTCTGTTTTCCAAATGTTAAAATTACCTGGAGAGCATTGAAGAAGAAATACAAATAACTTTGATAATATTAGAGAAAATATCTGTACAGATTATTAAACGAAGTTAAAAAATCTGAGATTATAACCGTTATGAGGATTTGAGAGGAAATAACAACTATATCATAGTCATATCATGCTTTATTTTTTGAGTATAATGCGCATTGTGCATTCATCCATTAATTAATTATTATTCTTAGCTATTTTCTGAAAATTTTTTACACATGAGTATGTCGATTAGTACTGAAGAATGATGTTCAAAATTGTATCTTAACATTTTAGAAAAAACTCAAAAAAGGCTAAAAGTTACACAATGATTTTTTAAATGTGTAACAAACATTCTGTGTACATTTTTCAATTTTCTGAAGTGATAAAATACGAAAAATTTAATGGCAAACCTTTTGTTACACCAAAATTTTATATGAAGAATATTAAACAGTTTTATTTACATTGAATATGCACCGAATAACTTCAAATTAACCAATCCTTAATCCTCAACTCCATCTTTAGAAATTTCTATTAGTTTTTGCTTGAGTATTTCGCTAAAAATAGAAATTTAATATTATGAATAAAAAAAAAGAAAAAAAAAAAAGAAGAGAATGCCTTGACTTTGAAAAATATTTACTTATCAAAAAGAAGTGTATCAGAAGTCATTATCAACTGCTGGAGTAGCCTATACACGCCCATTTCTTTTAACTTTGCTTGTCTTTCAGCAGCACCACTTTCCTCCTTCCATACCAAGTTTGATATACAAAAAATTGCAGCTATTTGTAATTTTACATTGCTATGGGTCTGTAATTAAACAAATAAGAATAATCTTAATTAATTAATAATATTGATTATATAGCTATCTAATTAAAGGCCTACATTAAAATTTTAAATAACCAAAATTTCTCTTTTATGGAAAATCTTGTGTGATTCAGCAATCTCTTGAAATGTAGTCGCCACCTTTCTTGAACCTCCTTGATTCAGAATCAGCATTTTACCATGTTTGTTTTTGATTGTTTCTTCTCTTGGACATTCCACTCTCGTTCACCATTTTATAAAATTTGTGAGATTCATTATTAGGGGTATTCATGATGTGTTAAATGTAAAATATTTTACCATGTTAAATGTTATAAGTATAAGATTGTGAGCAGCCCTATTTAAAGTCATGTTAAAGGTCAAATGCATAAGAGCTCCTAGTGGATTTTCTGAGCAGCTTGTTTTATAATCTTTCCTTCCAAAACTTCATGATATTGTTTACTTATAAGTATTGTTTAAAGTAATTTATCACTATGTGCCTAAAGTAAGTGAAAAGTGGATGATGAGTGAAAGTTTGGCTAATGAATGCCTTGTTGATCTTCTAACTTGCGAGGAAGAGAATCAAGATGAGCTAATTGACAACTATCATTACATTATTATTATTGTCAATCATTGCCTTATTGGTTATAATAACATCCAAAACACTACTAACATAAAAAACAAAATGATGAAACAGGTCTGTTGTGTGATGTCATTCTACATGTAACAGACTCTCAACTATGTTATATCGTTTTAACATGCTAAAAGAAGGAAATATTTCTCTGTTTAACATAAGTTTTTCTATTTAACATGCTTTAAAATGTTAAACTAGAAATCATGTATATCCCTATTGTTTCTTGAGTTTTCTACTTCCTCAATGCTATTCTCTTCTTGCTTCTAACAAACTTCTTTCCATGAATTCTTGCCTCTGTATAATCATTAAAATATATTTCTCTTCTTTATCCTTCTTATCTATGGAAGAGTACACACAAATTAGACTGATATTTCTGAAATGAGTAGTTTGCATATTACTTTGGATAATCAGTTGGTAATCTAGGATTCCAGATTTTATCCAATTCATTACCATAAATGATACTCCAAATCCATGTCTAATCTCACTTCCACTATATATATATAGCATAGTGAAATCTTTTCCATTTATATGGTCTTTGCCAATTCATCTTATCTCTTGTATAGCCAAGATAGCCAGGCAGCCCTGTGCTCTGTCAATAAGATTCTTAAGAGCTCCTGCTCTACATAAAGTTTGTACATTCCATGTTCCGACTGTATGTTTGTTTCCATATCATTCCCTAAAATCAGTCCTACATCCAAGGCTCTGTTAAGTATTCATAACAATTATCTTTTAACGATTCGTGCGGAGTCAAACCATAAACCAACCCCCCTTCTTTTATCCAGGCTTAGAATTGGCAAGGGCTATAGTATTTTAAGACTATTTCCATTGAGTGGGTATAATCTGGTATACAGTAGAGATGGACTAACATCAGATTAAAGAGCAATCTTAAAGAGAAATCTTTTTTATGGTTTACTTGATTATAATTTTATTATTGTTATTACAAACATTTACCCTTCTTGGAATTCTGGAGAAATATCTACTTCCTGGAAGACAATTCTGGCTATTGTGCGATTTTATTTATTTATAAGTTTTATCATAATCCCACAAGTATCAAGCAAGACTAATTATTGAACATCTTTCCAGCTCTCTAGGTCAATACTTTCCCTACCACCAAGATAAGGTATAAAAAATTACCATCAGGTCAAATTTGTAGTATCTGTTTTTCGACAGACATTCAAGTTTCGAAGACTCCTAAAGCCAAGAAATATATTTTCAGTCATTGGTCTCAGTGCCACCACTAAACATGAACTGACTATGTTAGTATTTTTTATTGTAGGAGTTCAATATCTAAAGCCTATATACAAAATCAGGCACCCTGTGAGCAATAGTGGCACAATATATGGAAAAGAGTTGTTCTATTGGCTGCCCTACTGAAATTACTCAAACCATTTTCATGAAACTTATCTAAAGTCATCTATTTAAAGTCCTGTAACTTTTATAAGTAATATATACCTGAGAAAAAGTTATGAAGAGAACGTATTGTATTTATGCCTAACTCAAAAAGTATAAAATTTTGTGTAAAATTCTACATAATTAAATGAAAAGTAATTAAATTCTCTATAGAGCAAGACAAATTTAAGGAAAGATATAATTTAGTACATGACTGTTTATTTTGCTACTGTTCTAGAGTACAGTATATTTTTACAAGTATTCTGCCGAGGTTCTCATGAGAAGTGGTTCACTTTTTATTATTTTTCCAAATAATTTGAAAACTATAGATCTCCCAGCAGTAATTTGACTACATTGTCTACATAGCTAATTTATAAAATAAATATTAGGCTAAGCTCCTGAGACTTTATTATTTTTAATGGGTCCATACTTATCCTTATGGTAAGGATTAGTTAGTTGGAATCATTTAGTTACAGAACTACCCATTATGGCCATTCTCTCTCTTTACTTTCATCATTTATGCTATACCTTAATCTATAAATATATATTTTATCAATAGTGATTATAATTTAGTGAGTGAAAAAAAAGTCTTAAATTTAAAAAATAAAAAGAATCTGACGAATCGTAGGCTGGACACTAATAAGTGTACTCTGAAGGACTGAAAGTAAACATTTTAACAATTTTAAAAGGCAAAATATGTTTTAATGATTGGATCTAGAATTCAGGAAACACATTTAAATAAACCAATATGAATATTTCTTTCTATCTGGCTGTTCCAAGACAAAAATCAAAAATTTTTTTTTTAGAAGGAAACATACAGAACATTTTAAATACACAATTATTTCTTTCATTAATCCTTATTAAACATTAAAAGAATGCGAGAAACAAACACAAATAAAGAAATAACTAACTAACCATATATTCCTGAATTTTGTTTAGAATATCTTCTCTAGACATAATAAATTCTTTCGCACTATCACCATCTCCGATATTACCTAAAATACAAAGGGCTTGTTCTTTCACATCAGCAGAGTGATTTGAATCTAATATAAGAGTAACAGCCTGAAATAGAAAAAGAAAGAAAGCTTTTAATCATGGCTGACCTCAACCAACACTTTGAAAAATGATAAAGATAAATATTGGTATCAATACAACTAGTATTATTATTAATTACCAGCTTATTCCTTAAAATGCCTTCTCCATCATGGAAATAATAAAAGCTAAAAAAGGAGAGCTAGGAAAAAAAGTATTAGAACAGAAGTAGTAAGCTGGTGAAAATCTGAAAATCTTTTAGACCAAAAATAATTAAAAATTATGGTTAAAAAATGTAAAGTTATGTTCATTATTTGCTTTCAGGAGATGTGATACTGCCTCCTCCAAACTTCTGTGAAGGATAACTAAAAAATTTTTTTTTTTTATAAATTCTGGTTTCAATTCCAAGTAATGTGTAAATTTATTTATACAGTGAGTAAAATTGTATTTATTTATAAAGATTTAATCTTTTATTGTATGTAGTTCTTATGAACTCCTCTTTTTACATCAATTAATTCAGATTAATGAGATTGCAATGTATTACAATAATTTTTCAAAGAAACATACACCTTTTAACTCCATCAAATTAACAGTGTAGATAAGATCATTCGTAAGAGTAAAACTATCATTTATCAGTTATTTTGAATCAATCAAGCATTGTAGGATTACATAAAAATGATTCTTACCTGCATTATTTGAATTCCGTGAAGGGCCATAATTTGATCTATATGTGGTTTAGTAGAAAGAAGATTTCGCAATAAACCTAAAGTTTTCATAAGAACATTCACTTCAGAATCTGATAAAAGTCTGAAGATTTGTTCAGTTCCCAATTTATGTAAAATTTGTGATTTTACTTTTTGGTCAGCTTGGAAAGCCATGTTCTGGAAAAAATAAGGATCTTTTGTCTAATAGAAGAAACAAATTATATAAATAACATACATATTAATAATTTTCAATTCATTTGATTGCCAAACCAAATTAATTCTATTCAATATTAGCAATAATAGCGACTCGTATAAAATAATTATATAAAGCAAATTGAATTTAAATAATTATGCCTCGATTATGACTATAATCATCATTATGATAAAAGAATACTAACTATGAGGGAAAAAAAAATCTTGACCCTATTGTTGGTGACTAACTTCTAAGGTTTACTTCTGGCCAAAAACAGCAATTTTTTTAAAGTAATGCATTATGTAATTTCTTTACTTAAATTCAGCATAATTTATTCCTCAGACATAAAATGAAAATAATTTAGATAAAGATAAATTAATAATAATAATAATTGAAGAAACATGTACACAAACCTATGTTTTTCAAAATGATTGTGATATCTACAAAAAATGTCTGTACAAATAAACTAAAAATACATTTATTTGAATAAAATTACCATTAATGCCCAAACACCATTTAACCTTAAGGCTGGATCAGGTCGATGAGTTAAGCTACAAAGAAGATCTACACCGCCTGACTCCAATATGGGTTCTTTAGCCGGTGAAAATTCGAGAAGCAGATTACATAATGTAGAACTTGCAACACTTAATAAGTCATCAGATGCTCCTTGAAGTACACCCATCAAAGGCTTCCAAACAGAATGGTCCTAAATGAAATAAAAAATACAAAGTAAATACTTATTCTAAATATATCATGTAAATTACATTAATAATTTGTTAATACCCTATATTTTTTAACAGTACACTGAACACAAATATAATGTAAGATAAGACAGGAGTATGAATTATTTGCATTCATTACAAGATCAGCAACATTATTCACCTTATGAAAAACTGCCAGGCAGATTTCGTAATCAGGCAAGGAAAATTAAGTACAACATACCCTTGCAACTTGGAACTTGCAAAAATTAATTAGGATAAAAAATTACAAGCTAGAGGGAAGAAGGGAATATATGACCAATATTCTAATGTTCAGGGACCTTCGAAATCAGAATAACTAGGGGAGAAGTAGGTTGTATGATTCAAGAAACTTCAATGCATACTGTAATGAAATGACAAAACTTTGTGAGCATCAGCAGTTGGTGGTCTACTTGCAAGTAGGAGAGGTCCTTCATACTATTGCATAAGCAGAAGAAAGATGATGTAAGAATGGGTATGGGTGAAAGATAAATTAATAATACAGAGGAAGAACTTATCATTGATATACATTTAAATGGCAGATTAGGAAGAAATGTCTACTAGTTGGATGGTTTAGGTATTCACTGAGAAGGTATAAAAAATTATAATGGGGTCAGAATTTTCTCATTTCCAGAACAGAATGTAGCCAAAAAATTTATTGGGAGATTATTAACTGACTGCCACCTGTATCACCTTCCTTCCATTAAATTAAATTTTTATAAGCCTTACTTCATGTTCAAATTTTTAGTCATTCTTCATTAAACCAGTTTTTCTTTGTATTCTTTCTTTTACTAAGACTATAATAACTAGTTACTTTTATATGTTCCCGTTTTTTTGTTTTACACATAAATTGTCTTTATCACCTCTTACCCCCTTCTAAAGTTAATTGAACTTTAAATCTATCCTTGATTTGTAAGGCAAAATATTTTCATATTATAGTAATCCTTAATTTTCAAGTAATTTATTTTTCTTTATAAGTAAAAATAAATTTTTATCACAATTTTATGATAAATAATTTGTGACCTGACCCAAATTCTGTCTACAATAAATCCTCATTATCAAAATTAAAGGATGTTAATTTTCAATGGTTTATAAATTTTAACGCCATATATATATATATATATATATATCTCAATTAAAATGTAAATATTTTTTATATAGACAAAAAATATATTCAATTGGTATTAAACAATTACATTGTTTACTATGTATTTTTTGTGCTAATTCTATATCACTGTATAGTGTTTCGGTTTAAAAGAAAACAAATTATACTGGTAATGTTTGTATAGTGAAATACCGGCTAGTAGGATTATTAGCCACAACAATACTACAGGTTCAGTAGCCTAAGGTCAGTTGCCCCGTCGACATCGTCGCCCATGTACACTCGCCCTGTCGAGTAGCCTATGTACAGTCGCCCAGTCGCTGTACTTGTCACCAGACCTTTCTGGATGAGATCATCTGAGCTGTTCGCTGTGTGGGCCCACCTACGTTTAAGAACAGAACGTCGTCCCCGACCTTTTCGGTACGAACTGCAGGACCCCGACCCATCGGAGTTCATCACTTCATCATTTACAAAAATTTGTAATTACCAATTATTTTTCTTATTGTAATTTTCGTCAAAAGAAGCATTTTTTTATTATTTTTTGTCAATTGGGTCCTATATTATTTAGAAGATTTCTCTTTGTTTTTAATTTAATTTATGTATTTGATCTAATTTAATTTACGAATAAATGTTTTATCCGAGCCAGTTTTTATTTATTTTTTTAGTTAAGCTTTCCGACAAGGAGACCATGTCGAATTGAGGTGGCTTAACAATAAATTTAAAAGAACTAAAGTTTTTATTTATTATAGAATTTGTGATAGGTATGCATATATCTTCATTTTTTAAAAACCAATACTTACCAAAAATGTTGTCCTCAACTGCTGAACCGAACGAGATAGTGAATGAAGACATCGTACAGCTGCAAGCCTCACTTTGTCATTTGGATCCTCTAAACCGCAAACAACTTCCTCCATCAGCCTCTCAGTTTCAATTATACGTTTCCTGATGTCTTCATCATTAGCTCCCAATGATGCAAAGGCCTGTAATGAAAGAAGTTAAGAATTTCAAAGACATAAAAATACCAATCACTAGTTTAACTAAACCAAAAACACTTAATGTTAAAATCAATTTATTTCATAATTGATATACATTTTTATAAAAATTTAGTTGAGGATTAAATAACAAACTTAGAAGATTAAAATTGATTTCGATATGATCATGAACAATTTCAATGATTGTATAATCACATCAGATTAAAAAAGGGTTCCAATTTTTCACAAATCTAACAGGCTGGAAAACTGCAAAAATGCCTTTTTTTAAAAACCATATATGCTTTCTTTCCTCTTAAGAAAAACTAATAAATAAAGTATATTCATAAAACATTTACCCTAAAAGCAGCCTGTTTCATATCAGCTATAACACATGGATCCAGGTGAACATTATTGTTATTATTCGCTTCAGACTGAGAATGCAACATATTTGCAAGAGTAGGAATTAACTGATTAGAAATTGATGCTAACCTCTGGAGGTCTGTGTTTACTTCAGTAAGGTATGCGATTGTTTCAGCAGCTACAACACGCTCTTCACAAGTGTGATCTTTTTTACAAAGAACAACCTTTAAAACAAATGAATAACCTTTTACAAATCTTGATGTCATAAAGTTATGACCTTGCTAACAAATAAATTATTGTTCTAAACATATTAAACCAAAATCCTAAACTGGATATTTTTGTCAATACATTTTTTTAAAACTCTTTTAGTCGGAAAAAGTAAAAACAATCACGTGATCTGGTATTAAATGGAAAAAATGTAATATAATATATATAAATAGACATAAATATAATATATGTAAATTTAACATATAATAAATATATGTTTTTGATCCTAAACTACAGAAGAAAGGAGGATCTGTCAAAACTGGAAGATAAGTCACTTTCTGATCTGGTTTTTAATAAAAATGACACTGGGCAATATTAACAGATAGTGTTGAGTATATATTGAGATGAGGTCAAAAAAGTCATCACATATTTATAAGCATGTTAATATTTAGTATTATTATTATTATAGTTTTTATAACTAGTACCTAAGTTTTCCCTCCAAAAATGTTTTAAATATGGATTACTACTACGAGCACAGTGTAAATAGTTCAGAATGGTTTATTTTATTTTATAATTTATTTTTTCAAGGGGTGAGGGTTGTTATAACAATGCGGTAATTAGAAAATAAAGTAGATTCAAATGCTAAAACAACTGGCCATTTAGTAATCTCCATCGTTTTTACGTTATTTAATTTGATGGAAGGGAAGTGGATTTACATAGAGCTAGTTGGTAGTGGCAGTAATTATTATCCCAAAGCTATTCTAGATAGTGTAAGGAATCAAAATAAATAGGATGACAAATTGGGTAGTTGTTAAAGTATATAAAGTAGAGTTATTTTCTAGTTACCCAATAGTTCTAACTACCTTCACCCCAATTGATAAATAAATAAAAATGATACACAGAAAGTAAAATCCATCCCAAACTAATAACACTATGTTTGCAGTAGGAACTCACTTGAGAAACATTCTAATTTTTGGGAAAAGAAAAAACTTAAGTATGAGATAAAAAAACTCGAACAATTATAATACTAAATATTCACATTTTTATAGATATCTAATGATTTTTTTTTGAAGTGCCAACATCAATATTTATCAGAAATAAAACTAGCTTTGCAATGTTGGATACATGAAATCCCCAAGATTGTACCACACAAATTCATTGCGTAGGATTCTTACGAGTATTACCAAAAATTATCTTTTTATTTGGCTTTGGGTAAACATGACATAACTTTTAAATCATTTATTAAGTAATCCATTCTTATCACAAAAAAAAAAAAAAAAAAATACATCATTTTTTAGAAACACTAACAATGGCAGAATGAATAAAAGCTCTAATAATGAAACAGGTATAAATGATAAGTGTTGTAAAGTAAAATTCTCAAATTCTCTCTTCATTAAAAATCTCAAAATATGAGGATATTGAAGATACTTTCAACTGACCAAAACTAAAATTTAAAAAACTCATTTCACAATATTTTTTGCTGATTGTTTTTTAAGACATAACAAATTACTTAAAATTTAATTTAATTAAGAAATTTAAAATTGATTAAACTACACTTTATAAATCAAACTGTGGTATAACAGTTTTTGATTCATTGTAATCTTCAGGACCTTACATTTACATTTATTCAACTATTTATTTAACTAAAAATAGTTGTAGACATAATGATAAAAAAAACATTCTATTGGTGGGATCAACAGAATGTGTGTCAGAGAATATTTCATAGCAGGATAGAATGATTGTGCCATTCAACTGTTGTCTTTGACATTAATAGAGGCGCTGACTATACTTTTCCAGCAGAATATGAGACCTTCCCTAAATTCAAAGGACAACAATTTATCAAAGGAAACCACTAGCATTAAAGAAAAGTTATTTACACCACTTCATAAACTCTATGTGGAAAAGAAACCAGCATACTTTTCCCTACAATAATGATTTATTAAATGCCACTAATAACTGATCAAATGCACCCGATTATTTTGACATTTGTTTCTGTAACTATGAATTACCTATACTATTCCCCAATAAAACATGATATGATTTTATTAAGTTTGATACCTAAAAAAATTATATTAAATTATCACAAATAAATTAAATTATTGTGTAGCTTTTAACACGTATTTGAAATTTACCATTTTGCAATTTAAATATCTAGTATATTGTGAGGGATAGGACTCAATCGCAGCCTTTATTTGATCAAAAGATATTTTCGAGGTAAGCTATTTTCACTTATAGTAGTCAAGTTCAAAATTACCGGATTGAAATGTAAAACCCTTCTTTCAATTGTAGTGTCTTCTCTGATATGAAAGGCAGTGTTAGATTTAAGTTCAAATTCATACAAATAATTATAATGAATTTCAAGAGAACTCACAATTGGATATGGCTTCATTCAATAGATTCACATATAACGCATCAATTTATACCAATTGAACAAAATAAATGGATAAAATAGCATTAATAACAATAATGTTTGTAAATAGTGAGATAGTAAAAAGATAGGAATGATTTAAATAAATTACAACTGATCTTTCATTCTATACAACTGGGATAATTATTCAAACACATAAAATAGTTATTTATAATAATAAAATAATTGTACAAGCAATATTTGGGCACATCATGGTTTTGTCAATTATACATCCAATCATTTTTCTTTCATTTATAAAGGTGGAAATTGCAAGAAATAGGTGAAGATCAGATAGGATAAAGCCTCATATCAGTTGATAACTATGTACATAAGTTTTTTAAATTAGTTTCCAAATAAATGTACTTTCCTCCAAAGCTTATCATTAATAGTGAAAATTAAAATTTTAGTAATTAATTAACACTATATAGAAAGATAACTTAAACAAACATACAAGACAGGGAAGAGTTTTGTATAAGATTTTAGAATCTTCAGCAGATATAGCTCCAGCACGGTGAATATAAGTTAAACATTTTGCAGAAGCTAGTTGCATTTCACTTGGTCGATCCCGTGACATTAAGCCAACTAACAAATCAGGAACAGAAACTCCACCAAAGCTGTAACCAACAATTTAAAAAAAAAATGAATAAATCTTGAGCTCTACAGTAATTATAGTAAAGTATAGATAATAGTGAGGAGTCAGTGAGTCAAATGAAACAAACTAGTGATAATTTACAAATAATTTTGATAGATAACAAATTAAATACATTAACAGACAAGCTATGGAAGCCATCCCAATTAAATAACATCCACCAACTGGTATGGTCCCATTTTACAGAAAAAAAAAAAATTAAAACAAAAGTTGTTAATTGCATTAGGCATAGAAATATCAAGAAATCAATTGCAATGAATGTTATGGTTCAATAATTTACTAGCATCTTAAATGTAATCCGTATATCATACTTAATAATAACTATGTTAAATTAATAGTTTGCTTAATAAATAGTTACCCTATCGGAAAGTATCACTTCAGATTAACATTTGGACAAAACTAAACATTCATTGCAACCATAAAACCTAAAAAAGTCATAAGTAGCAGAACTCCACCACTTTATAAATGTTAATTAATATTCCACTTCTGTATAATTGGAAAACAAATGTATTATGATATGAATATTTTAATTATTTAAGTTATTATTATATTTAAAAGTAGGAAAAGGTGTGGGAAAAAAAAAGTTAAGATATCACATAGGCACTAACCATGTAATAAGGAACAAAATTGATCATTTGTAAGGATAGAGAAAAAACGTTAAAAAATTGGTGGGGATGGGGAAAAAAAAGTTGACACACAAATGGCACTACTCAAACACTAATTTCAATTCCTTTCAAATAAGCGTATACATAATTTACTATGAAATGAATACTTTTTCACTTATAATGCAAATGAAGTTATAACTTTTTATCTTGCTTTATCTTGGAGATTTATTTTACAGTAAAAGTCCTGAAAAACTATAATTTGAGTCATTTAACATTTAAAATCTAGAATAAATCACAGAGAAAATACTTTAATTTAAATAAAATCATTATTTCTGTTTTGACACAACAGTTTACAGAAAAACAAGTTTTGAGGCTATTTTCCACAGGATGACAGATGTGGTACACAGGCATCAAGGACAGATTTTTGCCATACAAAACAAAAAGAAAAAAATTGGTTCTCCTGTTTATATGATATTCAATTTATTTATATTTTAAGACTTTAGAAGAATGATTCCAAAAGACTATATATTTCTTAGATATAGGCACATGAAAGCTATAATTGGTTCTGATTTTGAAACCAACTGGCTATTGATAATAATGAGTTCTGAGAATCATCAGGATTTTACTTCCTTAAAGAAGAGAGAAGTGCATAATAACTTACGTTAAAAGGAAGAAAATAAACAATATTACAGATGAGGGACTATAGACTACCTATAGGCAATAAGCACTGGGATTTGATTTGTTTACATTATTGGCTTCACAACATTAACCATCTGATATAATATCTTGATTTCATATTGAATCATGCGAGCCATTATGAGAGAAATATTATAAAAATTTTTAATTTTTATTTCTTTTAAGCTTTTTGTTAACACAGGAAAATAATAGCTGTCACGGAATTATGGGGTACAAAACCTTTTAGTATGCCACTATCATTCTGATGTTTTTTTCCTGCAGTGACAAATGTTAAAGATTTAATATCACAAATGACTAGTTTTTCACAAAACTGAAAGTATGAATTAATACATTACAGATTTAAGATTAAATAGGTAATTCATATCTTTATTGAATAATCTAGTGATAAAAATCCTGCTCATAAACAGAAGGTTTAGAGAATAGTTTACTCCTACTAAAACTGAATTGGTAAGTGGGATCAGTTGGTTGATCACTAGTACCAAAAAACTAGGACACAGTTAAAAAACTATACAGCATCCAAAATTTGTTTAAATTATTTACATTAAATGGTTGAAAACTGATGGAAAATGTTAAAAAATGCATATCAGCTTTGAAACATTTCATTTAGTTCCTGATGAACTATAATACTAATACTAAACAAACACATTTTAAATAAAGTATTTAAGTCAGGCAATCTTTACCGGCTGAATCCGCCCCACTAAGACCCCCAGAGAGCGCTGGTCCTATATCAATTTTGAAAAATTTGCTTAATACAGTTAGAGGAGACTTTAAGGTAGTTAAATCAAGCAATATAAAAAAAATTTCACTCTTCCCGTATTAAGCAAATTTTTCAAAAGTAATATAGGACCATCACTCCCTCGGGGTCTTAGTGAGCTGGGAAGGATTGCTTTTTTTTTTTTGTATTAATTTCCACTTGAGAGATTGTGACATGTCATACATCTTTAGGTTATCAACTTAATATTGTTTAAATTATCGAATTATACCAATTTTAAAAATACCTCAAATATTAGTATATTCTTTAAGATCTTACATGGCCACTATTATTGAGTCAATATACTGCTTCTCTATGGGATATATTTCTGCAATTATATTGACCCGTTTCCTATACTATTCAACAATATAGGCCATGTATGGTTAACTTTATTTGCTACCGTAATTGATTGAAGAAATTTATTTACACTTAACTTCTTTACAATAAGTTTAAATACTCATTAAACTAAATATTATCAACCCACATACTACTTAGTATACTACATAGCCAGTAAAAACAATATTACTTTAGAAGGTATAAAAAAAATTGATAAATAATAGTTTGTATAAACTAAAAGTATAAGTATGATGTACCTAGCTGTGGCTATTATCGCTGACACATTGGCATTTTGATATGCAAGATTAGCTATACAATTTAATGTGGGCATCAACACTGAGTAATGTGGAGAACACAATAAAGCTGCTAATGTATAAATAGCTCCTTGATCACATAATAACATTTGATGTTCAAGAGTCTAGAAACAAAAATCGAAAATCAGAAATTCTGTACACTAATTTACAAGTCACAGTGTACAAAATTCACTACCTTGCAAGATGCACTCAAAATAGTTGTAACACATATTTGATTAGAAACAGATTGCATGGCTAACTTCAGGAGGTGAGAAACTGTTTGCTGTTCCTGAAATATGAGTCCGTAAGGTGCTTGGGGATGTGAGAAAATAGAGCATGCACATCGAAGGCATACATCTGTAAGCTTAGGATCGTCATTAGAGAGAATACCTGAAAATGAATAACAGATTCCAGAATTCTTAGTGAAACAACACTAATGGCATCTTGGCTTAAAATTTTGGAATACATACAATTTAAAAGAAGAGGCGCAATTCCAAAATCAATTAATTGCTTGACATGAGATTCGGTTCCTTTGGCTAAAGATCCTAGAGTAACTGCAGCTTCAACACGAATATCTGTAGGTATAGATACATTCTGTAACAACTGTGTTAGTCTTGTCACTACACCTTGAGCTATGACACTACCTTTTTGCCTGTTACTGCCAATAACAGTATTCTTCAAACAACTAAAACATATACATACATTCATGATTTGAATATTACACATTTATTTATGGCTGGCCTTAGTTACCCAAAGAACTTACACTAATGCTTCTAAACACTTTCGCTGATCTGGTGAGAACAGTTCATCGATATAAGACCTACAACTTTCAACGTCCTGAAAACATTACACAAGTTTTTTAGAAAAGTGTGAAAATCAACGAGTACGTTGATTATAGATCAAACTACCATAAACGGATGAGCAACTGACACCATTTCTTCAATTACAACTATTCTTAATTCAACGCAATAATAAGTAGATACTTATAACCTAGAATTTGAAAGACGCACACCCGGTTGCAATGATTTTTCTAGTCACAGCCAACTGTATTTATTTGTCGATATCAAGAATTTGTTATTTAATATAACTTTAGTAAAAGACCAACGATCGTTTAAGTCCTATTTCTACTTATAGCATAATATCACATCATAATCCTAGTCACTTTAATGCCTAAAGCCTTCTTTTACTTGAACAGTTTGGGTTCACGATTACTCGGTTCACCATTTTGTTGTCGGGTATTTTGTAGTTGGATGTTGGCTGCTTAGATAGATTTATTTATGTTTGTCCTCTACAGTAATGTTCATATATTTTATTCTTACTCTTTACTAGTCCAGTTAAAATTGTATGTGTTTCTTGTCAGGAGGTGATAGTTTGTTTCGTATTATAAATATTAACAGCTCAGTTTACCTCAAGGAGGTATGATTATCTTGTCATTTGAATTTGATATATAAGAAACGTGTGTTTTTACACTTTCTTTTTAGGTTTAAGTTATTTTTTTCTCTTCGGATTTTACCTTGAGCATTAAGATTTACTATGTGCTATTGATGTATGATCTATGGCTTTCATATGTACCTTAATTTCTTTATTAATAAAGCAATTAAGTAAGTATTTAATTTTTTAGATGTCTACAGACCCTTCTTTGGTTCCACCTGGAACTCTACCTACTACATTCATTCCAACAACATCAGCAGGAAAGTAAGTATGATAAACTTCATAATTAAGTATTGAAGTGTTATGATTGTGTAATATTTACTTCTTAATGTTTTAGTGTTGGCTACATGGTCATGTCTTATCCTGGAAGACCCCCTATGGTACCAGGAATTCCTATGCCCCCTGGCATGGGAATGCCATACATGCAAATTGGAGGTTCGTTCTACGTTTTTATGTTCATGTTTAGAAATAATTGTAATTTTTTTTTAAATATAAGTTTTAGCAGACCGTTTAACTTAGTTCTATGCTTTTAATTTATGATTTATTTACTATAATTGATAATCAAATATGTTACTTACTGTCACCAGAAATACCATACTATGTAACTTTTAAGTTGTCAAAAGTTCAGTTTAATTTGTAAAATTAAAAGTTAACTTTTAGCTCTGGCTATTTCAACTGCTGTTAAACCAAAAGTAAATTTTCCCTCTGGCACAGTTTCCACTACTGATGGTATATTAAGACGATCCTCATTGTGATTACATACTGTTGTGTACGTTATTTTCTGATATATGGGAATTAAAGGATTTATTTGAGTATCAATAATAGATTAGCGACATATATTTTTGAATTTGGGTACATTAAGGTTTTTCTTTCATTCAAGATAAGACTAGTGATTATTATAGTTTAAATTTTGTTAACGTATTCCTAACAATTAATATTAAGCAATACATGGGTTTCAAGTAGAGTTCTCTGGGTCTAGTGTAATATAACAAGTATCTATTTGATAAAGGTAGTAGTAACCCATTTTGATAAACACTTATTTAAGGTTGCCTTGTATGCCTTGCATAGATCTGACTACCATGCACCTCAAGATGTCAATTACTGTTGTTGTGGCAACAGAGTTAGAGAGATCCTTAAAGGATGTAGTAAATTATTCAAAAGATAAAAAATCTTGAGAGTAACTTATGTGGAAAGTGCCTGAGGTATTGAGTTTAAAAATTATAGTAAAAGACTGAACACATAAAAAATCATATAAGATATCTTAAACTCTGGATAAATGATTTATAGTTTCTACATCAGGACAATGCTCCAATTATCCTGCATTGTCTATCTGAATGTTTATGATCAACCATGTGATTCCTATAATATAGTGTCTAACCTTGTTCACTGAAACTGAGAAAGTCTCCACATATGTGACTAAAGAAACCATAACATGTTTTCAAAAATGATTTACATCATTTCGACCCTAATAGGTAAAGTTGAGTTTGTTTAAGAAAACCAATAAATGATTTATAGTTAGTATCTTATTTTTTCTAAGCTGTACTATGTACAGCTATTCGATAATGTCCTCAACTCAGTAGTAATACATTAAATTGCGATACATTATAGTTAAGTATTGTATGAAGTCTAGGAGATATTATTGAAGGTAAAGCCAGAAATAAATAGTTTTTATGTAAACTGTTATCACTATATTTGCTATAAGCCGATAGCTTAACCCCTCTATGTTCAATTGTTCTTGAATTTTGATTTTTAAGCTCTAGAGAAGGTCTGTAAAATAGGTTTGAGTGTCAATCAAAATTTTTTGCTGCAAATTTTATTTCTGATTTCTCCTCAACCATCATTTCCTAGTTTTAATACATTATTTTCTGGGACGAGGATTAATATTAGCAATTTAAAATATTAATGTAATAAAACTTAAGTTTTTATAAATAATTTTATTTTCAGCTCCACCTCCACTCATGCCAGGTGTGCCTATGCCAATGGGTCCTGTAAGTATATATTTATGCATATTTTTCAGTTGATATCTAATGATTTTCTTTTTTAGAATCTAAAATAAATAATTTTTTTTTATTTCTTCGATTATCCAAGGTATAGAGAGCATGGCAACCAGTCAAAACAGTTTTTTAATTTACCTGTTTCAGAATTCCCTGAGTCCAAAAGAAAGATGTTAAAAAACATAAATAGGTTTTAATATCTTCATCACCTTTGCTAAAATTTGTTTATGGAATTGTAGCTGTATAGTACAATTCCAGTAATTCGAATATTGAATAATCCAAATTGACGAAGTAAAAAAAAAAAAATCAGCATTAACACAATCCTCTCATCTACATCTTGTTCCAATCCTGTGATGTTTATGAGTCATCTCAGTATTTATTATTTTTTAATTTTTTAATATTATTTATTATTTATAAATTCATTTGTTATTAAGCTCTACAACTTTACTCACCCTTTTTATTTTCCATATTGCTATCAATTGAATTATTTTTAGTGCTATCACATGAATTATTATTACATACTTCTAAATTCTTCATATTTATACTTAGATCCAAGTATTTTTTATGGTATTTCATTTTTTAAAATCTTAAAGTGTTTCTCTCTAAAGTGGCTATATTTCGAAACTTTAAAGAAGACTATGAAGAATAGTTTGATATATTCTAAATTTCAAGTTTCTAGGCACAAGGTGTGAGCTAATTAATTTTTAAACTGAAAAATAAAAATCATTTTCTGCCTTTCTAATTAATTATTAATTACTTTTCATCACTTGTGACTCCGAACTAATTTAATTAATGTATCTCTTAATTTTCATAGAAGAATGAGGGGATGAAATTAGGAGATGTTAATGCTGAGAATTTTGGTCACACACATTACATTACATTTGGTATACACAAATGTAAGTTCGATTTTAGATACATTTTAATATCAATTACCTTACTTCTTACCTTGGGAATTCTAGGGAGTATGATGCTAAATTCTTTACTTGCAAGATGAATCAATTGTTCAAAGAACTATTTTGTAATAAGAAAATAAATAAATAAACCAAAGGGACTTACAAAAATATATGCTAAGTACATCCTTACATTGGTAATTTGGATAACTTTTAATATTGATTAATTAGTAACATTTTCTAATTATAATTTCTAAATTAGAAGCATAGACATTAATTTTAATACTTGCATCAAAAACATTTCATTATTGGTATGGTATAGCACACATCGTGAAATAAAGCAGTCTGAAAAATTGTGGTGTTCCAACTTTCATTCCTCAGCATTCACTGATGAAAGGTTAGGAATTTTTATTCTCTTGTCACACAGTTAGTGATTAGTTGGTTAGTGCTTAAACAAGCAATTTTGATGCATACACTATTCTTAAATAAAACAATACCAATTAATGCCCTAAAATTAATAATTAAAGGATGACCTTATTCTTAAGGAGATTACCCTAAAGTATGATATTAAGAGGCATTGGGTGAAGATGCTTCCAGAGTTGCTCAAGCAAGGAATCGGCAAGAACCATAATCGATTAAGGAATACTCTTTCTGAATTAAATGAGAGAACTGGCAATACAAAATGTTCAACAGTACCACGTCCATGTCTACCTGCCTTATTTTGTGATGTCCAATAAAGCTTCTGTAAAACAACATTTTTTTGTGTTCGCAAATACTCTTCATATAATTGTTTTACAGTATGGTTATGCATTTGTAAGTGGTAGCTGTTATTTATGATGATTTACTGATATGGAAATTAAATTTGAAAAATAAAATCATGTACTTACATAATTTAATAAAATTATTTTAGCAATTAGAAGAAAAATTAATTACCTTTTGATTTTCCTAGATGATGGGTGGCCCTCCTCTGGCACCTATGGTACCGAGAGCTTACAGACCAACTCCAGTTACAACTTCTGCCCCGCCTAGACCTAAAGCAGCACCCCCAGTGCGATATCTTCCTCCTCAGCCTGATGGCCCATCAGTAACAGTTTTTGTTGGAAATATTACTGAACGTGCTCCAGATCAAATGATACGTTTTATACTTTCTGCTTGTGGGCATGTCACCTCCTGGAAACGTGTTCAAGGTGAGTTTAAAAGTTATATGTTATCATTAATTGAGCCTAATAAGTAGCTCTAAGTTTATTGTTGCTTAATTTTTTTACAATTAAAGGTCCTGAAATACATATCTCTAAGAATATTGACTTTTTAATCAGAAGAAACTATCATTTTAGTTTATAATGAACTTGTTTCTCTCAGATTCTGCTTGTAATACTAATTAATCTCTCTCTGTTTTAAATATGCAAAAATCACTGAAACAGAAAAATGAATGTGGGCAGTTGGAGTAGTAATCACTCAATAAACTTTGATTATTGATTTAAGGGGCCCATTCATTTTCATATGGGTTACATGATTTGTTTATGATCTTACAAGTATAAGTGTTTGAGTTAAAGCATGCTGTTGGAAGTAGAATGCATTGGGCAACCATTCATTTTTGTCCGTCCCACCAGTTTGTACTATGATATGGGCAACTTATGATGATACACATAAAGCCAAAGGAGTTACTTGGGTATTATGGAGACTGTTTTTACTATTAAAAAGCTTGTTAATGTATTTTAAAATTTACTTCTGGTCATGAAAATAAGAACACATGAACGAGTAAACTAAGCCACTTTGTGTTGTTATTAGTTAAGTTTTTTTTTTAATTTAAATTGATTAGTAACTAATAAATTATCTCAGATTTTTATAGTTAATGGACTAGTAAAATAAATTTATTAATCCAGTATTAGTCACTAGGTCTGTTTTAACGCCATTGGTTGCGTGAGGGTTTTCTCTTATAATTCAATTTTATTTATTTCTATTGTGTTTTGCACTCTTGTAAAAAAACATTAGTAATTAGGTAACAAAATAATATGCATTTAATTATTACTTATTAAAAAGTTATAATTTATAAAACTATTATTCTTCTTACTATTCTTTACTAATGTGAAACGTGGGCTCTTATTCTAAGGAAAGAACAGTGCCTTTAGGTTTTTGAAAATAAAATATTGGGATCGAAAAAGGATGAGTTACACTACTTTATCCGTTAAATATTGCATTGCAGCAAATAAGATGGGTGTGTAAGGTTGTAGAATTTAGTTACAAACCTTTTCGTAAAAAGTTAATAAACACGGATCTTACATAACTGAGAAAATTCTTCAAGACTAACCTCGTGGGTTTGGATTTGGATTTGGAGAGTGTCAATGGATGTATGTGGGTGGTGATTGTGGTATCAGCATCAAACCTTTATGTTCACTATGCTTTTATTATTATAAATTTATTTAAAACTCTAGAACATATTTTTTATACCAATACTTTTTATTTATAATTTTATATTTTGATGCAACTGTTTATATATTAATTTTCATTTGAAAACTGCTGTTAGAAAGCCAAAAAAATAAATTTGAAGAAGTCTCTGGTTGTGGATGGAATCTTGGTCTGTAAATATAGTATGTTTAGTGTATTAAACAATAGTAAACAAACAAACTGCATTTCTTTGGATCGTCTTTTACTCACTTTAGCAAGCTTTTTCTCTAAAACTCAAACATGGTAAAAAAAAATTACAATCAGAAATATTCATTTGCCTTATTTCTAAAGAGTAACTCTATTAATAGGTAATTGTGTGTATATTGAAGGTTGGACAGAAACTCAAGCCCTACTAGATACTAAAAGAGGGTTTAAAAAGAAGTATAGACAGTCCAGGAATAAAATTAATAAGAAGAGAGAAAATGAATAATCTGACAATCATTAATGTTTAAACTAAATGAGTGTTCAGGTTCTTTTGTAAAAATATATTTTTTAAACTAAAAGAGTCAGTTTATTAGTTTTCTAGCATTTAAAAAATGATTTAATTCTAATGCTCCAAAAAACTATCACTTGTCATTCTGGAGAAATTCTGGAATTTATCTGGTTCTGATTATTTTTGTGTATTCAGTAATCAGCCGTTGTTTCATCCACATCTGTTTTTTAATTTTCATTCTCATCAATATATAATAACAAAACTAATATTGTTACTTATTGATAGAAATGATACAAACTGAGAGTAGTTAAGATGGATTAAGACCCAGCAATATCATCCAGTCGTTTGATCTATTAAAGTCGTAAGTTCGTGTGTACTATCATCTTCATACAGTACAAGGAGCCACCCCTTGTTCCAACAGGTCGTCCGATCTATACGAAATTGAATGGGCCCGTTAATATGCTCCTAATTTCTTTTAGGTGTCATGAATATCTCTTTTGTTTATATAGGAATAATCCTATCCCTTTTCTTCTATTTATTATAATTTTTGTTTTTGTTTTTATCTTTAATAATTAAAAATGTTTGTTTATTATGCTATAAAATGTTTCTTATGATAACTATTTATAAAATTTTTCTTTTGGAAAAATACTGATATGATTAATTTTATTTACAGCATTCGGTTTCTGTGAGTTTGGAAATCCTGATGCTGGGTTACGTGCTATCAGGCTTCTACATGACTATGAAATTGCTGGGAAAAAACTAGTTGTCAAGGTTGATGCAAAGACCAAAACAGTTCTTGAGGAATATAAGAGTAAGTATTAAATTCCTTTATCAGTCTACCCCTTTTATCATTTTACAAGATGGAAATATTAATGTGTCCACATTAGCAAGATGAATAAAGGTAAGGTTATGTTGCTATATTAATTGAGTTTCTGCCTTTAAAACAAACACTATACACATATTGATTAATTTTGATAACTGAACAAAGTTTGTAAAATGTAACTCTTTTATAGATGAAAAAAGAAAAAAAGCAGGAAGCAGTTCACCTTTACAGGATGAATCAGTTGATGAGGATGATTATATGGATGATGATATGAAAGCCACTGACAAAGCAGCTCTTGATAGAATAGCTATGATCTTATCAGATTATGAAAATGAAATCAAGAACTATGTTCCCCCTCAAAATGAGGAAGCCAAACCAGGTTAGTAATATTTTTGTAGTCAGGGGAAGATTTATTTTTATGTTGCAATTTTAATTTAGTGAATTTGGCTAAATCTCTCCTCATCTGAAGCAAAGGATTAAGAATGGCTGTAGTGAGTTTTTTTTTTTGTAAATAATGTATTTCCTTCTATAATGCAGTAATGCTATTACAATTATTTAATACTAATTGTTTTTTTAGCTCCTGAAATAAAATTACCTGTTCCTACACCTCCTGTGAAACACGATGGAGCTATGGTAAGTTTACTTTCTGTATTATGTAATTAGTTAGCTTTCAATAATTAATTTTTTAAAGTTAAAGTAAGTTTATATATTTTTATAATGTTTATTATTTTATTTATTTATTTTTTATCTACAAATTATTGGTTAGCAACTGTAGTTCAATGGTTCACCAATAATTGAAATGCTACTCAACAATCCTTCATTTTTCTATTCTTTATTTATATCTTTCTTATACTGTTATCCGCTTCATTATATAAAGAACTAGTAGGTATTATAAGTTTTTGTTTTTATAACTTTAGTCATTGAAACTGCAAAATTTCTTTGAAATTATTTATTGATTTAGTAAAGTTCATAATTTTATTTTTTCAGTCTTGCAATTTCAACAAAAAACTTTCATGTAATTACCTGGTTTAATTAAATTGTGAAGATAGTGTATGATGTTTTATTTTCAATAATGTATATTTGTGAATTTCTGTTTGTTTGATATTGGTGTTTTATATGACTAATTAATCTAAAAACTCCCAAATAGTAGATTACATAAATAAACTATGAGTGTTAAAGAAGTTATAGAAATTTATGGTTTCATGAGTGAGAAAAAGATTCAATTAATGCCCAATTCCTTAATTGTCGTAGATAAAATCTATGTAAATATACAAGTCTATAATACTGTATTGGGATTTTAATATTTAAGCATAAATTCCATACAGTATTAATCCAAAAATGTATTTTATCTTGTTTTCTGTAAGCTGTACTTCAAATGGGTGAAATATAGACATTTAGTAGTAATTTAATTATCTAGTTAAAACTTTCATTGAGTAATTATAATTTGAGTTAAAATCATTTCATAAACACTCAAATTAATAAAGCTTAAATAAAATGAATTCATTAAAAAGTTCTACAAACAATTGTGTACAAACAAGTATATTTCACCTGCCATATTGAAATCCAACATTGCCTCTGTTGTAATATTAATCAGCTAGTTGAGAATTTGTTTACATATTTAAGTCAAATAGGTTTTTTAGTAGGACTGTTATTGTTTCAATCATTTTCCAATATCAACAATCTTAATATAAATATTAATATATAAATATCAAAAAATCTTCTAATGGGCCGCCAACAAAGCTAGTCTTTTACTGACATAATGTGAACCTTGGGGGGGGGGGGAAGGGGACCTGCTGTCAGGTTTGCCAATGCACTGCCTGTAGGATTTTTTCTTTGAATAAAATAAAAATTTTATTTTTAATTATGTATTAAGTTCTTTACGTATTTTTAGCAGGCCCAGACTTAGTAGATTGTTATGCCAATTATGTATTGTAAGACATGTAGATTTAAGTTTATTGTTCCATTTTTTGTAATTCATAGTTATAGATTTGTTTCTGTTAAGATATGCAGATACAACTGAAATTTATCTTATATTTTTCTAATTTAAATCAATCAACTAATTAATTGTTTACAGTCAGTCGATTTGACAGATGCAAATATTGAGGATGATAGGAGGGATCTTATTACACGAGAAATTGGAAAATTTAGAGAAATTATGAAGGTATACAGAAATCATATTTATTAGTTTATTTTAATTTTAAAAACTAATTTATTTTGATATTATGTGCAGCCCCTCATTTATTTATTATCATTTATTTTTTTAAATATTATGAATTTCTGATTCATTTTGTAAATTGTCATGAATTTACTGATATAAATTTATCTTTCTTTTGAGGCGACTCATGTATATTTTAGGGTACAATTATTTTATTAAAATCAGAAAATGAAAATAGAAATATGTGTTTTTAAAATATATGTAAGGATGCCACAATACAATAACAACTACTCATGTATTGTAAAATTATATATAGTGTTTATAAAAAAAATTTTGAAAACTTTTACTGTTGAAAATTCAGAATCAGAATATGTCTCCTTGAATTACTTATTATTATTGTTAAATAATTATCTAAAGAAATTGACTAATTAATATTAGAAGCATGGCATGTTAAATTCAAACTAAATATTGCTTCTCATAGCTTGCTAATAATAACCCATCAGTGCAATATATTAAATATATATTAGAATTATTAACTAAAAAAAATAGATTTAAATTCTACCAACGAAGCTGGATGAATCAACAAAATTGATTTACAATTATTCTGGGTATTCAATTAATTTATGACTTTGTTTTGTTGTTTCATCTTACATTAGTTAGTTTCTAGAAAATTACTGGACGATGAACTTTTGAGTTGATTTTGTTTGTATCTAAGTGAGCGTTCTAGTTGTTGAGAGATTAAACTTCAAAGAATTGCTGCTTACTTAAAATGAGTTTCTACTTGATTATTATAAAAAATGCTTTTCTGAAATTGCTACACCATTATTATTCTTATTCGATAAACAATAAATATGATCACCATGTGTGTACTATATCATTCTGGTGATTGTATTTATTGGTAGGTAACGAAAAGATTTAATTATTAGACTTGTAAATGGGAAACAAGGCGTTAAAAAAATTATAATAAAAATACCAAATAGCATATTTATGTTATTAATAATAATAATAGCATGACAGTACTTTAAGAAATGTCCCTATTTCACTCGTACAAATCCCAGAAAGTGAAGTAGTACTTGTTAGTGCTAGAAAACATATACATTTTGCCTTTAATTTTCTTTCAAATGCCAAAAAATAAATAATTTAATTATCGCACTTCTGATTATATTTTAGAAAAAACTTAAATAATTTTTCTACTCTCCCTAATTAATAAGTGGTTTTAGACTTCATTATTTATGTATATTAGTGTATCGATCTAAATAAAAAGAAAAAAGAGTTAATTTTGTATTTTTCTCAAATTCAGGAAAGATATTAGTATTTTTCAAGTGCTGTTTTGTGTTTAATGCAAGATTTATAAAAGAGAGAAATCAATGCAATTTCTCATTTAAAAGTCCTCTTTTCGGTTGATTATGACTATCAAGTCAAGTCGCTAGAACTAACCAGTACTTTGACATTTGGAAATATAAAATGTTGATTTTTGCCAGTTGGCATAATTATATAATAGCTTGAGGAAAAACATATATAATAAGATTGAACGACTATTTATAAAAAATAGAAATAAAATTAATTTTTTACGTTTAATTTCTTATTCAAATCATTAAGCTAAGATAATGTATAAGTTCCATTCAGGGAATCAGTTTTACTTAGTCCATATTCTTCTTGCTAATTTATTCACATAATAAATTAGAATATATTATCAAGTTGGCATGATTCGGTGTGTGTGTGGTCACGCTTTGCGAAATGCATACTTGCTTGATATCATGTATTTAATATCTCTTGAAGCGATAATAGTAATTTTTCTCTTCATTAATTTTATCCTAGTGCTTTTAATAATACTTATAACCATGCTCATATTTTTTTTTTAAGTAATACAACACTGAACTAATTTTAGAATATGAAATGTTAAAATATTAATATTGTTTTGTTTTTTCATTTCTTAATGTATAAAACTCTGGTTAAATCTCGTGAAATGTCAATTTTTTGGGATAACATTTAATTAATATGTTTTACGATAAGTGTAAGATAAGGATGCTATAAAACACATAAGATTAGAAATTTTCACATCCTTGGGATTACATAGTTTAAGTATGGATGGGTGCTGCTTAATTTTATTATTTGATATAAATATGCTCTGCTTTTTCTTTTCTTTTTTTTTAAATTCTCTGTTATAAAACCCAAGGGTCTTAATGAATACAAATCCATTGAAGCTATTTTGCATCACACTACCCGCTCAGCTTTGTATGTTTTAAATATTCAGCTTTTTACTTTCACTTTATGATATATCTAGCAAGAGAAAGTATTGCGATCGTGAAAAATGTGATGCCTGCACAGGGTTTTTGGAAAATATTCCAGGACCTTGAAAAGATGTAATGTAATAGGGTTCTGTTTGAAGCTTTTGTTGAATAAGTGAATTTTTATGCCATGGAGATTTTGTATAGGCTATGTATAAACAAATTATGATTAATCATGTTTAAGATTTGACTCATGCTTAGGCTTCATTAATAACTAATTTATTGATTAATTAATTCTTATCTTATTGACTTTTGTATTTATTCAATCAATGTCATCCCAAAAACTGATATTTCTCCTAGTGTAACCACATAAGTTATATAACTTTTACCTCATAAATAAAATAAGTTCTTTTAGATAATATTTATTAGATAGAATTTATAAACGGGTATTATTTAGCATATTATAAGTGATTATAAAGGGGTCTATGTTTGAAATATATTTGTTCATTGTATTTTATTTTGGCATTTTCTTACATATATATATATATTTTGATTTTTTTTTTTTTTTTCCCTTTATGAGCTAAGATGAAAAGTCAACCTTTTTTCCTTCTTATTCCCTTTTATTTGACTCTTGAAAATTGATTTACACATATTTTTATTTTTTAAATGTATATATATATTTCATACATATATATGTATATATGCTGAATACACATACACACATTTAATGTGTGTATGTGTGTGACATTATTTATAAAGTTAGGAGTAAATCTAGAGAAGTACTCTACTACTAGTAGTTCTTCTTGTATATGGTACGTAAGTGTAAACAATTTGGTGCCCTGGCGTGATATAGGGGATGTGAGGTGAAGAGAGTAATGGAGAATACTGACTGCGATAGCTACCCCTTTACACAGCCACTCATGCCCAAGTACGGTGAGTTTTCCTTACAATTAACTTGTGGGCTGGATAAAAACAAAAAAAAAAAAAATGTTTTTACTTAATATATATTATCTTATTAAAAAAATATATATATATGAATAAACATTTTTTTTCTGATACTGGGGGGTTATTTTATCTGCTATCTCATAATTTATTTGTATGTTGAGACAATTCAAGTGCCTTTAGTCGAAATAGTACAATCACCACAACAATAAACATTTGATCAAATAATTATATAAAAAATTAAATGTTTAGTTCATGATATTTGGAGGTTTTAATATTTATTTTAATTTTTCATTTGCTTTATTCTTACTAGCTTGTAAATTTGATTTTAGGGTTCATCTAAAGTGATTTTACTCTCTAAATGTGAAAAAGTTTCATTTAAACTAATTTAATTTTGGTGATTTAGTTGTCTATAAGCAATAAATTTTGAGAAAGAATGCAAAAAAAAGTTACTAGTCTACTGCATTCCTAATCTGGAATAATTAAAATACTGTTACTTGTTTGTTATATGCCTCTACAAAAATATATAACTTTAATTTAATTAAAAAAGAAATAGATGCATTTATTTTTGTAACATACATAAAAATCATTTATATTTTTATATAGAAAGCATAAATTATGTATTGACAATTGATTGTTAGTGAATTAGGAGACATTGAGGGCTGGTTTCTGGAACAAAAGTAGTTTTCAACTATGTTTTAATTGCCAACTTTCCGTTCCACAATGAAGATCTTCAGGTTAGGACTGTGAGATGTACAAAAATGAACAAAGGAATTTGAATTGTAGTAATTTCAAATTCCTTTATTCATTTTTGTAGGATTTCAACAGCCCTGGTGAAGACCTACAGTTTAGTTTGAATTGTTGGCAATTGATAATTTTAGGATTTTGATTTTTGAAACTAAATAAATATTGTACTGCTATTACTTCATCCTGTACTAATATGCTAAATGATAAATTAAGCTCAATATTTTTTATTTTTTAAGAGCTATCATTCTTTTCTTCAAGTAAAAATCAATTCCTTATATTTGTATTAATTGAATTTGATAATAGGAAAATATTTACTATTTTTGGCTGTATGCTGTAGAGTATCCTGAGTCTCTTTTAACTATAGTCATGGAATTAGTCTTGATCCACAGGACATCTGAGTTTTCAGATTTAAATTAGATCTGTAATAGGGCCTAGACTATCTGTATGGTTTGATGATTAGTTATTTAAACTAAGAAGTAGCATCCTGGTTTATAAAACGGAAGCTTAGCTGGGAGGAATTGTGTGTCGCTGAAGATCTTACTTTCCGGCTTATATCGCCAAACTAATATTTTGGGTTGCTTTGTCTCTTCCATTGAAATGTTAGCCACTGACTTCCTCTTTTTGTTTTCTTTTTTTAGCTTCTGGTGATAATACAGTTCTTTCTTCATGATGAGTTTATGATACACTTAAATATTGGTTGGATTTATTTTAGTCATTTAAATATGAAAAAGTGAGAATCTTCTCCTTATATAGTTATCCACGGTCAACTATCTCTTATGATTATGATTTTCAGAAATTCTTTTTTTTTTTTTTCTCAAGGCTTTATTAAATGTGATAGATTGAACTAGTCATTTAAAATCTCAAAATATCATTGGCATTTGTTCTGATATAGACGGTTAGCTTTTGAAAAATCTTTTTCATGTAAATTTATAATTTTAGATTTTTTCTTTCCCTTATCATTTTTGTATTACACTCTTTGTAGATTTCAAAGTAAGTACTACCTAGCAGTGTGGATGTTAACTGGGCTAGTAGAACAGCCTTCTCCTGAGGCAGTATCCCTTTGTATGCTTAATGCCTAAGATCAAGGCAGTGCGCGTTTGGGCATAGGTCCCAGGGTACTCAGTTTGGAACGATATAGGTTCGATTCCTACCTGGGGCTGTTAATTATTCCTCGGTGGTCTCAAGAAATGAATTTTGACCCTCCCACCTTGGTTAGTATGCGGCAGCAACTTGGGAAGCTGCCAGGGGTTGGCCAAAAGGACCACTAGGCCCACTTGCCGGACTAGTTCCCCTCTCTTGTTACCAATACTAATAGTCTTAGGCCAGTCGGATTAGGAGTATCTTTATCAGAATCTTAGCCTGTTCTTTTCTATAGTTAATTAATTTTTAAATAGTCTTAGTCATTCAAAAGTTTAAGCAGCTATCTCATTAAATGTTTTAATCATTCAGTCATTTAGTATCTTAGCCGACTATAGAAGATATTAGGCAGATTCACGGTTCTAATATAAGGTTGTGATGAGGAGTACTTTTTTTTTAAAAAATTAGCATACAGAGGTTTTGAATAAAATTACTGAGGTTAACTAGCAACAAGTGGCACAGTTTGTACCTACAAAGATAGATTAATAGACTACCTAGTCTATTGATGGCATAATTTTTTGGTACAGTCTGTTGTTGGCATAATTTGTGAGTAGTCTGTCGGTGGAATAATTTGATCGTGGAGTCTGATTGTGCCAAATTTGTGGGTAGAATCTGTTGGTACAATAGGTAAAATCAGTTGATAAAATGTGTAGAATCAGTTGTTCGCATAATTAGTAAATAGAATCTGTTGCTCATATAATTAGTAAGTAGAGTCTGTGGGAGGCATCATTTTTGGGTTGGCTTTTGCAGGCGGCATAATCTGTGAGTAGAATCGGTAGTTAGCAAAATTTGTGAGTAGAGTCTTTTGGTACAATGGGTAGTCTGTTGGTGGTATAATTAGTGAGGGGTCTGTTAGTGTAATAATTTTAGAGTAGAGCCTGTAGGGGACAAAATTTATGGGTAGAGTCTGTTGGTACAATGGTTAGAAGCGGTTTGTAAAATGGGTTGTGTGTCAGTGGTATAATTAGTGAATGGTCTGTTGTTGGCATAATTTGTGGGTAGTCTGTCAGTACAAAACTCTGAGGTGTTTGTAATAATCTGATTGTGTCTTAGTTCTTGCATTTGTTAATCATTTTATTTCTGTATTTAATGAAGTTTTCTAAATGGTTTGATGTTAAACAAGCTGACTGTAGAAGATTCTATTTAAATATTGGTTCACATATTAAGTAGATAAATGAGTTCTGATTGGTTTTCATATAAACTTAAGCTTTATGCTGGTTTCATTTGCGGTACCAAATACAAGTGTCCAATTTTATTTATTTATTTTGTTTTTTCATTTATGTTCAGCTGTAAAATAGCATCTCTTAAACTTTTTCATTATTTTTTAACAATAATAAATGAGCTTTTGTTAATGATTCAGACATGTTACATTACATTGATTAGTGTACTTATAGCCCTTAAACATAACATATGAACGATAAGATTTTTAATCAAACAGGTATTAATTAGTGCTGTGCTATGTATTATATCATCTTGCTGTTTTGGATTTCCAGAGGAATAAATTTTGTAAGAATAGTTTTATTAAGTGTGTTTCTATCTATATTTTTTAAATCTCTTCAAGATTGGTAACGATAATGCAGCAGACTCTTTCCTTTCATAAATAAGAAATGGATGAAGAGTTTTGTCTTATTATAGTGTACAGCTTTGTTTGAAATTTAATTTAATCTTTCCTTTATCAAATTATTATCTTAAAGAAGTGAACATTTTTTAGATTTTAATAAGTAGAATATTTAAACTTAATTTTTCTTATTGTTCCCTAGTGTCAGTTTCTCCAGCTACTTTTAAATAGTACTTTTTTTTTTTTTTTTTTTTTAAATTGGTGGTTTTCAACTTGGGCACTTGATTTGTATTGTAATTTTGATTGTGTTTGCACTGGGTGGATCTTGAAAAGAGACATTTTCTACTGATTTTTTTTGTCAAGAGATACACTCAGTTTCGTTAATATTTTATAGTTGCTACCTAGATTGATCTTTATTTAAGTTTTGTTTGAAAATGATTTATCATAGAAAACTTAGTCTTTCAACCCATTTAAAAAAAATTTGTTTATTGTTTTAATATATGCTTTATATTGATTGTATTGTATTGTGTGCATATATAATTTATAGTGGTTTCTACATCAAGCTCAGAATTCTGTTTCTATGTTTGTACTTTAAAAAAATTAAGCAAAAATAAGAATCAATATATTTATGGAAATCCATGTCCTTCCGAAAATTGTTTTTTAAAATTAAAGATGAATATTCTTGAAACATTTAAAGCTTCATTTCATAGAAAAAGTTGCTTTTAAAAAAAAAGAAAAAAGAACTATCATGGTTCCGTGATTATGACTGGTTGAAAAAAATTCCAATTTTCATAAATTGCATTCTAAAAATCACATTTCATGCTTGTGAATTATTAATTTATTTTTTTTATCTTACCATGATATAGAATATTGATCATTTTTAATGATTTTTTCTTTTCTTTTCTCTGTTTATAATACTAGTTCTATTTAAACTCCTCCGTGTTAAACACTTAAAGTTGCCAACAGAAATTATTTATCGTGTACAGTGTATTTTCCACATGAATCCAAGTTTTATTTTTTCATGGAAATAACTGTATTGAAAATTAATTTACGTGAAATTCTTTTTATTTGTTTGTAGCATATATTTCATTGGTGAGCATTAAAACTTTCATTAATTTTTATAATTGCATGCAATTTCGAAAAACACAAAAATGTAAAAAGTTGAAAAAATGAGTTAATATTATTTTACTGTAATTTTGAAATTAATTTAAAGCAGCCTGCATGTATGATTGGTGGTCATTTGCCAAACTGCATGTATCCCTCCTTGGTTATTGTCTTTTGTTCTTGGTTACTGTCCATGTGTTTAGAATTTGAATCCTCATATTTATTTTATTTATTTTTTGGCTACTACGTATTGTGAATTTAATATTAACCCTTAATACTCTTCTAAGATAAAATTAAGTATTAATGTATTTTTTTTTAATGAAATACTTTTAAAGTTAATTAATAACATTTGTCTAAGATTCTAACAAACCTTTCATGATGTATTTCCAAAACTAATTTTAGAAACTAAATTTGCTCTTGGTGTTTTTGTTTTTACTTATGTATATGTATTTTAACTCACTTGAAAATAATTTTATTTTAAAAAACAAAATTAAAGTCTTATCGGCTAGTGTAGTTTTGGTGGTATCGTTTTAAAATTTAATTTTAGCCTGATCGTGTGCTATTTAGCTGTCTTCATCCAAAGTCAACAGGACAAGAAAACAACTATCTTCAAAATTTGATGTTCTTTTTTCATTCAGGTATGAGACTTACTATTTCTTATAATCAACTGTTGCTTTATGAAAGGATATAGTAAGTTAAAAAAAAAATCGGTAGGAACTTAATTTTTCTTGTAGCAGTTCCTGGTACAAAGGTAAGATTTTTTATTTTGATACATGTTGTTCTTTTCCCATTTTTTTATTTATTTTGATTTTGATCATGATTGAGTTTTCCTTTTTCTCATTCTAAATATATGAAACATTATTAGATTTCTGCTAGTACTGCATGCTATAGATTCTTTCTTTGAGTTTTGTTTTTCAATAAAAATGACAGTAAATCACCATCTTTGTTTGCTGAATTGAGGTAAGCATAATGAAATATTATTTTTTTATTTCAAAATTTCTTTACAAAGTTAATAATTAGGATTCGATTATGTTTGTTATATTCTATTAAAGTTAGCCGTAATTGCATTTTTATATTGCTCTTGTTAATCCTAGTTAGATTTGGCTCAGTTTATTTTCTTAACTCATTAACATTCTTTTTGAAACTTGGGATAAAACTGGTATTTACTTATTCTTTTATTTATTTTGTAAGTACACGATCTGGGGGACCAATGAATCTTAAAACGAGTTAAGAACTGTTTTTTTACAGGCTATATTATTGCCTTCTTAGTTGGTGTAATTAATTTTTCCTTCAAAAAATAATTATTTCTTATTGCCAACCATCAATACATGGTTCTAATGGTGTTTGTATTGTTCTAATTTGGGTCTTAAATAAAAATTTTGAATCTCTCAATTCTTCAATGTTATTACTATCTGTGGATCTAAAGCTATCAAGTGTCCTCCAAAGTTTTTTCGTACTTCAGCCCCACCCTGCATGTTCACACTAATTAAAATAATCACTAAGGGTTAGGTTGTGTGGCAGAGATGTTTATGAAACATCTTAAAATCTGCATCTGGATCTTCTGAAATATATCCAACGTTCATTCCAAAGCATATTAAACTTATAGGGTAGACTATAACAATTTGTTATTTTTACTTTTTTTAAACTCATTTCCTCTTATGTGTAATATTTTAAACTTCTCTAATCTATGAATTCATCTTTCATATTCATATTGGAAGGTTTATATATATAATATCCAGGTGAACAAAGGCTCTTCAGTGAAAATGAACTCCTCCAGATATGATCTTCATCATCATCTGTATGTAAGTTTTAAAAATAAAAGCGAAACAGTATCCCGATATAGAACCAGAATAGTTATCCGATTCCTTTTAAATGATTCCCTATCCATTTAATTATTTTGATTTATTCCTAACATTTTACTCTAGTATCTTATAGCATTATTGTTTTGATCAACATGCCAAGGAAAATAAAGTTGATATGTTCCTCTTATATTTCTTTCTTTATTTATTTTACTTTTACTGCTATTGCATTTGTAATCTCCTTATAATTCAGTTTTTATAACTTAATAAAGTCACAGTTGAAAACTTATTAAAAGTGAAGAGAAAAATACTTCATTTTCACAGGTAGTAATATTCAAAATATATAGATATACGTGACAGCTTACTAATCAATCAATTAATACTTTCTTTTTTTTTTTTTGAAAGGGGGCATTCTGTTCATGACCTTTTCCATTGCAACTAAATATCACAGTGCTGTATGTGTGTGTACCTATCATTACTAAAATATCACCATTAACAAATAATACATTTTTGTTGTGTTTTTCCCTTTATCTATTTTGATCTTTTTGTTTCAGTTTCATTCATCCCAATTTTTTTTTTTTTCCAGTACATCACAAATACTTGACTTTTTACAAAAATTTTATTTAAATTTAAAGTAATTTGAGCTGGCAAATCCAAAGTCATCATATTTATTAGAGAACCACCAAAAGAATATCGAACTGGTGAAAGTGATACTGTGTCTGTTGCCTCTACGTTTGCTATCAACGATTGATAACAGAAGTTGGGAGTACAAAACTGCTTGTATAAAATTGCTTATTGTCTTTATTAAGGACTAAACATTATTTTCCCAACACAAATAGTTCCATTAAAATTTATTATTTCAATTTCAATTGTAAATAAATAAATTATTGTTTATAAAAAATATAGTTTTTCAAAAACCTTTCTACATTTTATTGAAGTTGATTTAAAGCCTGTTTTACTGAAGTTATTTATTTATGTTATTTGTTATTGTGCATTAAATAAAAGTGAAAATTAATCCTGCTGCTAGAAATATATGGTTAATAGATATATTGGATTTTATATGTTCGCTCTAGGTTGTTACACATTATTAGAACTTAAAACACAACTTTCCTAAAGTATGATACGCTCAGTTGAAAGAAATTATGATACTTAATGTACGTTATTACTTTTGTTTTCATTGATTTCTTTAAGTTGTTAATAGTTTATTTTTTATCATAACTGTTTCTAGCACAGTTTGAAAATAAGAGTTGTAGGAAAAAATTGATTTAGAAGTTTAAGGAGTAAAAATTGTTTTCTTTTTTTTGGAAAATTTTATGAAATTAAGTCTTATAGCTTACTAAAACTTAAGTTTCATCATAATGAAAAGATCCATAAAAAATAAAAGTTAATAGTAATTTGTTAATTAATCTGTTTTTTTCTAATATGTTATTTGACTGTGTCAGTTCCGGCATTAAGATAAGGGTAGTCGATGTAGTTTGAAATGATGGCTGACAATAGATATTGTTCATGGAACCACGTTTCTATGAACATTTTCTTTATATAGAACTATCTGATGGATATTGAAGCATTAAAAAATGGTTTTAAAAAAAAAGAAGTCAAAATATTAATTTTTTCATGGCTTTCATACTTTTCCACGTAAACACCTTAATTTTTATCAATGTCAAATTGGAAAGAATATTTTAATTTATTTATATTTAAGTATTGTGGAAATAAATTTATATACTAGGGTCCAATTAAAGCTAAATTACCTTAAAATATTGCATTTCTGTGTTTTAATCAACTATTATAACTTTATTGGGAATTATATTACATTTAAAATGTTACATGAATTAGTTTAGATTATAAAATTTTTTCATTAAATTATGATTTATCTGAAATATTTCTTTTTGGTGCTAATGTATCAAAGGTTTAGGATAGTAAATTTAATGATATAAATAGCTCTTTTAAACTTCACCCCAAGAATTTCATAGATTCTATTTCAAGAATTACACTTTTGAATTTTATTCATTATTATTGTAAATTATGAAATTATTATAATTTGTTATAAAACTAAAACTAATTAACCGCATTTTATTTATTGATAAGAAACTATTTTGTTTTTTTTAAACTACGTTTATCATCTATATTACCTTACCGGGTATATTTTGAAATTTGATGTTCAACAGTTGCCAAATTTCTTGTGTAATGTAATAGCAGCTCATCTAAATTACTTTTAATTTAATATAAGAGGAACATACAACATTTAGGAAAGGTATTTGTGGCATCAATTGATACTAATTCTTTTTAGGCTTTTATGTATTGAACTTCACATGTGTTGTATTTGTTACCCTTATTTTTCTTCTTCAATTTTTTTATTTTCCTTAATACTTAAAAAGTTGGTACATTTTTTTATTTTTATTTACTGTACTGTATTTCAATGTTCTCAATTGCTTGGAATTGGATTTTTAATCTTTTACAGAAACAGGAGGAAGAGAAAGAGGTGGAACGTAAAAAGCGGGAGGAAAAAGAAAGGGAAAGACGCAGTGACAGGTCCCCGGCTAGCAGCATCAGTCGCAACCGCTCACCTATTCATGACAGGTCTCCAGCTTCGCCTGCTGAAACTGTTCGACATCGCAGTCATAAGGCAAGCCGACACCGGACCAAATCAAGGTGGTTATTGTTTTATTATTGTTATGTTGTATATTTGTGTTTTTTTTTTTTTTTTTTGTGGTTCTCTTCTCCACTAATTATTACTAAGGTTTGCTAAAATAACATTAAATATTTACCAGTCAACAGTTTTTTTTTTTTTTTTTTTTCCGAGGGTTGGTGGAAATCTTCAAAAGACACGGATAGGCCCGTACCTATCCGTGTGTGGGATTTTTACCCACTAAATCACCGCCCTACACCTGTTCATTCCTCTCTACGGGACCGCCGCTAGGCATTACTTCATGGAGGGAAATGGCTGAGTGCCGCCTCGCATTCTTCGCATGGTTTTTACGTTTCCATGCTAGTTATGTCTTCTAGCCCTCTCTTCCTTTCTCAACCTCTTGAGCACGCCTGTGGTGAATCTCTTCACTGCGTTCCAATGCTGGTCTGAGAGGAGCATATAGCTCACCACGTTTTCTGGAGTGATGCGTCCTCCACACTCTCTCCAATTCACTTCTTTCTACTGCAAAGCGAGTGCAAGTGAAAAAAACGGGCTCCACGGTTTCCTCGACAGTCTGGCATCCAGGGCATTCTGCGGTGTTGTCCAGTTTGAAGCGGTACTGGTAGGCTCTGAAGCATCCATGTCCGGTCATCAATTGGGTTATGTAAAAATCCATCTCACCATGCTGGCGACCATACCACTTGCCCACATCGGGTATTAACCTGTGAGTCCACCTCCCGGAATCTGCAGCTTTCCAACGCTACTGCCACTGTTATTTTTCGCTCTTCTTCTCTGGATAAGTACAAGCGTCGTCTGTGTTTGTGTGTGCGTGCGTATACACACACACACATACATAAGTTATCTTTTACTGAAGTGAAACCAAAAATAATAGGAGAGAGAGGAGTGTGAAATGAAACTCTTGAAGTACTCTCAAAGACTGATCTATTTGCAGAGCCTGTCAGTCTATATCTACCATCGGTCAGCTGTTCTCCTCAATCAGCTGATATGGATCTGTCAGCTGATAGTCTGTAACTCCCCCCACCAGTTTACGAACAATCCTCGTAAACTCTATTATATATGCAAATACAATTACAATAAATAAGATAGATACAAATATAATTAAAATACAATAACAATAAAAAAGATACAAATACAACAAAACTACAGAAAAGGGCTGCCCGTAGCTCAGTGGTTAATACACAGTCTTACCAATATGATGTGTATTGGCGGTGCCGGTTAGAATCCGGTCTGAGACATTGACTTTTTTCATTGAGTGGTGGTCCCACAAAATGAAGAACTTTGACCCCCAATCATTGTTAGGCAGTATAGGACTCCAATGGGAGTCTTGGCCAAAAAAAAAAAAAAAAAAATCTACAGAAATAGGATTCAAAATAACAGCACTCTGTGCCAAAAAAATTTGACAAAACAAAAAAAAAAAACAATACAATTTCACATGAATCATTGATATTTACACTCTCATGTCTTTATTAAGTTCCGAAAATGAAAAAAAAAAAAAATAAAAACTTTACAACTTTACAATATTGCCCTCCGGAAGGGAGGTGAGTACAATCCCGTACATCATGATAATGCTGTTGCAGGAAGCTTTAATTGTCCTAGGTGAACTGTTCTTCGCTTTTTCGGATCTTGTAAGCTGTCTGTAGTGACAACATTGTGTTCTCTTATCGTGACCAATCTGAATGGGCCTATGTACCTCTGCAGCTCTTTGCCCCTATTAGTTCCCACTTTACGGTACATCACCTTCCCAATTTTAAGGTTGCCCATTAGATTGCGAACACTGAGATTGTGTCTAGTAACTGTTCTACATTTCTCCTTCTCAATTTTGTTCCAGACTTTGGCCCATATCATCCGCTGTGCCATACAATTAATGGCGATATTACTCTCCTCAGTCGCTGTATCATGGTAATTCCTCCGACGTCCCCACAGTCCAAAAATAATCTCAAAAGGAGAAAACCCCGTGACCGAGTGTATGGAATGATTGTATGCTGCGATCGCTCGTTCCATCACTTCGTCTGGCTCCAGCCCCTTTTCTAACTGATATACCAGCAAGTGGTCACTGAGGGTACTGTGGAGCCTTTCAATACTTCCTCGGCTCTTTGGATGACCTGGGGTGTTAATGTGCCACACTACCTCCTAGATTTTCATCTCTTGCCTGATGCTTGCGTTGTCAAACTCTCTTCCACTGTCGGACGAGATTCTATCCGGTATGCCATTAAACTTGAACCAAGTGCGTAGGGCTCGTAACACCACTTCAGCTAACCTCTCTTTCACTGGATACGCCATAGCTCGTTTGCTGAATACGTCTATAACTGTGACCCACTTGTATCCCTTCCACGTAAACGAATCTGCTTGAAGATCACTAAGTGGTGCTTCTGCAGTGGGCGTATCCTCCTGGATCGCTTGAGGTGGGTGTCTATCATATTTTGCAGTGAGGCATACGTCACAACTACCGATGGTTTCTTGAATCGTGCGCTTCATACCACACCAGAATTATTGATAGTGCAATGCCTGTAGTATTTCGTTCAGCCCTCTATGATTGGTCTTCCCCTGGTGATATGCGAGGGTCACCTCCTTTTGGCGTTCCACATCACGGAGAGTTTCTGCCATCATCGTACAACGTATAAACAGCCGGTCAACCCCCATCTGTTCCGTCCGCCAAAGATGCCAAATTTTGTCCCACAGCACTGCATTTCCTACGTATAGATAATGGATTTGTCTGGCCTTCGATGCATCCTTTAGTGTGCTCAGCAGATTGGGTTCTCCCTGAGACTGGGCTGGGACCATATAATATAGTCACAATATTACTGCTGCCGTATTTTTCATGCTCCATATTCGGTAGCCCCGAGGTTTTGGTTTTCCATATGATTTGGCGACGTTTATCATTAATGATTTCATCAATTTCTTCCATCTCGGTAGGTCTTTCCATAGTTGAGTCTTCATCTTCGGATGTCTCTCCTCTGTTTTCTGATTCTTCTGTGCCTGGTTGTTGTTCTTCTTCTGGAGTCCACTCAAGAACTGTCTAGCATGTCCAAATGGTTCTCCCTGATTATCCTCGATTGCATTGACCATTATTGTTCTTGAGAGCCAGTCAGCAACCACATTGTCTTTACCAGGCTTGTATGTGATGTCCATATTATATTGGTTGAGAATCTCTTTCCATCTGGTGATGCGCGC
>NW_027109346.1:239195-247688 GCF_000696795.3 Halyomorpha halys
TATATATATATATATATACACACACACACACACACACAATCAATATTAACACATAATTGAGAACACTGATCGAAAGCAAACTTTGGTGGAATATAATTTCCATTACAGGGACATTAAATTCATTAATAAATGTAATAAATTTAGTACTAATTATATTTATTTAGATGGATTTGATGTTGTCTTTTATTTTCTTATTTAAAATGCTCCTTATTTTATTGATGTTTACTAAAAGCCTTTTTTGTTTCATGACCTATTTAACTTTAATTATTGACTAATTTTTTTTTACTTCTTTGATTTTTTTTTTGGGTGTAATGTGACCCTTAATTTATTGAATATTGGACATTTTAGCTGAGTATTCTGGGTAAAATTAATTATACTTCTGTGACTATCTAAAGTAGAAAGAGAAAGAACAATTATTGGTGTATTCTCAATTTCTTATTCATTTAAAGTACATCTCTGGTTTACCATTTTGGTTCTTAGTGTGGAATGGAGTGATAATCATGTTTCTATAATCATTATGACAACTTCATACCCGTGGAAGCTAACACACCACACAAAATTTTAATAATTTTGAAATTATTGATTGGGAAGATGGTATTTTTTCAATAAAATCAAGAGTAAGATAAGAAAATGTAAGTGTAAAATAATTAAATTTTATTTGTCTGAACTCTAATGCTATTTTGAAAAATCTGATGCAGTGCGTGCATTTCAATTACCTTCCCTTGAACGGAAAAACTGTGCATCCACTTAAAGAGTGTTAATGGTAATATACTAGACTCATAATAATTTACTTGAATATAGATTATGCACAGTTATTTTTAAATAAATAAAATAAAAATTATGCAATATATAATTGGGTAGAATGCATTGAATTTGATGTTTCTGATTGTAGTTTCTCATTAACGGGTAATTTTTTTTAGATGATAATTAGATGTTAAATTAACATTAATATTTGACAACATTAGAAGGGATTGGTAATAATCCTTCTTTTTTGTGTTGTATGCTAATGTTATATTGGAGATCCTTTGGGAAAGGTATTAGTATCTTTTTTTTTTTTTAATTTTCCCCAATAGTTTAGAACCCGGATAAAAGGATTCTAGAGTTTTTGACCAATTGATCCAGCTCTAGAACATTTTCCGATGTTTCCGTCACAAATTTCACACATCACTTAACTTGTCAGTGTGTGAAGTGGAAATTCATCGTTCATTATTTCCCTTTTTTTGCCATCCCCTTTGAAAAAAATGTGCAACATAAAGCCTTTGTATACAATGTAATGTAATATGCAATGTAAATACATTATAGTATTTTTTAAATAAATATTTATATGATTTTAGTAGTTCTAATACAGAACAGTTAGAGCTACATTACATAAGAATGGTGATTGAAAAATTTCTAAAATTATCAAAATGTGTGAATATTTACAAATGTTTCCCCCCATTTTAAGAGATTCTTTCTAAGGTCTATAAGCTTAGAAAGAAATTTCGTAAGTTTAGCAGAATTAGATTTTTGAAATTTATTTGTTATTGTATTTTTAAACTTAATTAGTTTTTTAAGAGTGTCGGGGAGTTCATCAATTCTTAGAGCAACATAGGTTTTGGGTATAGATTGATGTTCTGTGGTGGAAATTAAACTTGTTAGATTGCCTATTGCTCTATCTATTTCTTCTGTGCTGATGGGTTCTATTCTAAATTTTGGTTAATTGTTCAACGATGGTTCAAAGATTTATACTTATTTTTACCTGTGAGAGGTCGCACTATTGTATTTATTTTGATACAAAATAAAACTGGGCTGTGATCTAAACTGAAGACTGGAAGAAATATTAAGCGGCTTAGTGAGTAAAATGATTTTGATAATATGATAACAAGTGTATTGGACTTACGACTGTTTGTGAGAAAGTATGTAGGATTATCCGGAAAAAGTATTTGGAATTTCATACGTGTTGCTTTATTTAAGAGTAGTTTACCATTTTTATCAGTACTATGACAATTCCATAGTTTGTTTTTACTGTTTAGGTCATCCATCATAACTACTGAGGTGTAGATAGTTGACCGTAGATTAATGATTGGAGAAGTTTGTCGGGGGGTGCGGTCAGCAAAGAACACCATAAATAAACAAAACCATATTTATTTATTTTATGCCGACGTTTCGACCTGAGTTTCAGGTCTTCATCAGGGCTATAGAACAAAAGAGATAACAACAACATTTAGAGAAACATAAAATTGAAAAGGAATAGTATACAAACAAATTTGGAAATACAAAATATTGAATTGAATCATAAATGATAAAAGATTCATAACTGTTAATTAAATAGTAAAATAAATTAATGATCAGTGTAGAAGAGGGATAGGGTCTTTTATTTTTGAGTAAATATTAGATATTTACGAATGTGATGTTAATTCTAAATTGGCCGAACTGCAAGGAGATAAACAGAATGATTTGTTTATCATTAACTAAATAACTGTGATTATAGGTTTTATGTAAATAAGGACAGTTAATTTTGACATGAAATCGTTGTACAAAGCATACAATTTTAAATATACAAATATAATTGCAAGCAGTTTAAATAAATAATATAAGTAGTTTGTTAATAAAATAATGGTATTTTATTAACAAACTACTTATTTTATTTATTTACCATGGGGTTAGAATAAAAAACATGCTGTCCATAATTCCAATAAAGAGATAATAATACCTTCAAATAATCTGAAGAATTTTGAAATTCCATCTTCTGCCGTGTTCATTTTCACCAGGATATGTTTGAAATTACTCAATATTGAAGAGATTTTGAAAGTAGAGTATATGTTTTTAATTTAGCAAAATATATGTTAAGTTAAACAAAAGAAATGTATAGAAAAAAGATTAATAAAAAAATTGAAAACAACAATAATAATATATGGTGAACTTAACTAATAATGCGGGTAAGGAAAATTAAGAAAAGAATAGAAAAGGAGGGGGGGGTAAAATAAAGATAGGGAAAAAAAAATTAATAAAGCATGAAACGAACATGTTAGCTTGAAAACTAACCGCCAAGTGGGTTCTGCCAGACTCAGAATTTAAAAATATGTTACAGAGATGACAAAGTGTTTTTTTAGAGGAAATGTTACAAGTGGCTAGAAAATATTTAAAATATTTAGTAGAGGAAAGCGTGTGACGATAAATGGTTTTAGAAAATGTTAAAAATATATATATGTTACAAGGATGACGAGGTACTGGAAGATGAAAAAGTGAATGAATACTGACAAAATTTCTTGTATTGAGCTAAATACTTTCAGTAGTAAATTTTCTTTTTGATGGCGTGCCTTGAAGGTATCTCACGTTGTGATGTGATTTTGGTCCCCGCCTAACAGGGGCTTCTGTACAGTACAGGAGTACTGTACAGTATCTGTAGTTTTCTGCACTACCAACCATTTCTGATGGAACTTGAGTGTTATGTATTAGTTTAATCTGAGTAATAACAAATGCAAGAATACAAACTATTTAAAAAAAAAAATGATAGAGAGGAACTGGAAGATAGGCAGCCTAAGTATAATCCATTGTATAGACGTTAAGTGAATAAATAAATGGTTTTTGATACTTGGCCACTTTTATTGGTATGTCAATGAGCTATAACATTTTTAATAGTTGTTGGCCACTTAGAGCTGAGATAATATTAGCAATCTAAAATTTGTATTGTATTTTTTTTTTTTTTAATTGAGTTAATAGGCCGAGGAAGGTTCAATAAAGGCTTCAGTCGTTTTTCATCAGGTTTTGTAGCAATGGTTCTCAACCTGTAGAAGTCTGGGGACCACTGGGCTAGACATTGAACCATGTGCTGACCATCTCCCTTGGGGATACGGGGGGTCTCTCAAGAAAATTGGGTCCTTTTAAAGAGCATTATGAGGCACTTTTTTTAGTGCATTTACATGTTAAAATCTTTCAAAAAATAAAACAGTTCTGATGATTAGTCTTCAAAAAATATTTCTTATTAGACCCTCCCACGGCTTACTCCAAGGTTTTGGTGGCTTATCTATAGTTTGTAGGCCACTAGTTGGGATCGCTGCTTTACATTTTGTTTCCTTATAGTTTTGTGTTAATTGCTGAGTATTTATTTTTCTTATTTATTATAAGATTGATTTATTTCCCTATTTACTCCAAATTTTGCAGTTTGATTTGCCCTAAATATTAATACCATAACTGCTTGACTATTATATATTTTAGAATGTCTTAAAGGTACCATATACTTTTTCTTTTACTATAAATTGAACCTATGTATGAAGTAATGAACCTATCAACATTTTTTTATAAGCAATATTGTTAGTGTTATCATTTCACAAAAATAATCTGAGGATCTTTATGAGTCATTTTCCAAAATTTAGTGCTATTTAGATATAAAAAATTAAAGTCGATTGATCCAGTTTTTTTTCGTCTTAGTTGCCTTCAGGAAAAGCTTCTTGATAAAATCTTGAAGCAGGCACACATTTTATATTACGGTTCTTGTGATATCGATTTTTTTTAAAAAGTTTTATATTAGAAAGTAATTTATACGACTAAGAAGTGATAAAATGAAATAGTGCACCTAATTAATGTATTAATTCTAATTTTAAATATTTATTTAGTAATGATCAGTCTTCACTCTTAGATCTAAAACGATTTTCTGCATAAAACAAAGGGAAACTAATAAAAATCTTGTCCTGCTTAAAAATACTTATAGGATTCTCACTTTTTCACTGTTATCAAATCTATTTTGATAATAAAACTCTATATAGAACATAGTATCCAATGTCTTGTACTAATATTATTTTGAAAATATTATTTAAACAAACACCATATGCTTTAGCAGGATCTAAAGGAACTAGCTGAAGTTTTTAGTACCATTTTTTTATTTATACAAATTGAATTAATTGTGTAAAACACTCCCATAACTTCAAGAAAAAAATAAGTCAAAATATCAAACTGGCAAGTAGTGATTTATAGAATATAAGTATTATCAGTATTGATTTTTTAGAGTACTAGGGAGTGACCACTGATAAAAATACTCATACATTTTTCATTCTCTTTCTCATCCTCGATCCAAGTGAAGAAATTAAAGAAGGTAACGAAGGAGAACATATGTTTTCTGCTTCCTTCTAGTGTGTCCTGATCACCTTCTTGGTAAAAAGTGTATGTAGGCACCTTTTTTTTTTTAATGTATAATAGTTACCATTTTATGAAAAGGCTCGGGAGTGACTGAAAACCGTGCGATAGAGGTAAAAAGTGTTATAGTGATTGGTATATTCAATCTAAAATTAAATTTATGATTTATACTAATACTTGAGATAATGTTGAAAAGATTGCAGCGATTTTTTTAGGTTCACTACAAAAGAAACTGGAATTATTGTCTTGTAAAGTCCCAGCCTCAGCTTTGTGACAGGGCCAGGGAATGACGTAACAAGCATTATATATTTTATAACTAGATAACAGTTAATACTGAGAACTTAAAGTGAGCAGGAAATGTTGGTCTCGAGGAAGATACTAAGAGAAAAATATAATCATTCACATTCATATGGTTGATGACTCTTAAGAAGCTCTATAACTGAAATAGCACCAAAATTTGAGAATGACTCCTATCTAATTGTTTTTTAGAGAAATACTTTACCTTAGGTTTATGTTGCTAAATGAAAATTATTGGTGTAGCTTATAAAACACACAATTTAACTACAGTGTTGATTGGTTCTAATAAAGTTTTAATTTGATTATTAAACCACCAAACTGGGCTTTTTAAATTTGATTAATATTATTAGATCTAGGGAACGGGATCGTGAAAGAGAACGAGACAAGGAAAGGGAACGAGATAGAGATTCTGAACGTCCTAGAGAACGGGAAAGGGACAAAGAGCGGGACAGTAAATCGGAGAGAGATCTTCTTAGGGAAAAGGAGGAGGAGGAAGAAGCAAAAGAAAGGAAAAAACAAGAAAGAAAGGCACGGGAAAAGGAAGCTGCTTATCAGGTAAAATTCTAATTATGTGTTCTAAGATGTTTTAAATTGTTTAAGGCTATAATAAAAAAAAGTTTGTTTTACTTTTCAGATACTTTTATTGTTTGAAAAAAACGAAACAATTTACCTTTCCCTTATTTTTAAAACTATTAATAAGTACTGAAAAAATAAATATCATGTTCCTTCTAATTTTTATCCAATCTGTGCTTATCTTGGTATAAAAATGTATTTTCTGGATGACTAAAAAATATAATTACAATTCTCATACAATCATCATTGATTGAGTTGGTTTCATGGCAGAGTCCTCTCAGTTCTAAAAATCATAAAATTTGTTTCTCTCATAAATGGAAAAATTGTATCAATTATCTTTAAATCTATGGACCTTTTCAATATGACAGTGGATTTCGTGGAGTTTTGAAGTTAAACCTCATTTACCTGAAAAATTAACAAATTTACAAAAACTTGCAATAATAATGAAAATTTTTAAATTTAATTTGCTATTGCTCATCATTTTTTATTAAAAAATGAGTAAGAACAACTCAGAATTGGTACAAAAATACAGCTAATAGTTTTTTATGACATAAATGCTCAAAAACAATTATTTGTTACTTAAACTTTTTAATATTTGTAACTTGAACTCATAAATCCATCATGATTACCTTATGCAAAATATCAGATAAAAATGTTGACTATGTCTATGTAAAACGATTCTTATTATAGCCTTGACAAATATTTTTCATTTAATTTATTGTAATATTTGACATAATAATTTCCCAATGACATCTCATAGGGCAATTACTTTTGTTTATTTAATTTAGAAATTAATACACTCGAATAGGAATTCAATATTTAATTTATTTGGTTGAGAATAATATTGGCATAGTTGGATACTGTTAATTATTATGTTTATTTATTATTTGGTTTTGAATTTCATGTTTAAGGAACGGTTAAGGGCATGGGAGAGTCGAGAGAGGCATAAAGTTAAAGAATCTCTCAAGGAAAAAGAAAAAAAGAGGTTAAAAGAAGAAGAGAGAGAAAAGGAAGCTAAAAGACTTAAGGAGTTTTTAGAAGATTACGATGATGAAAGGGATGATATAAAGTATTATAAGTAAGTATTACTTAATCTCTCAATAATTGATTACTGTTGATGGGAACTGATGTTAACTTATTACAAACGATGTAAATGCTTTTCCTATTTGACTTCTTCTAAGTGTTTGTGTCAATCTTTAAAAAACGTTCATTCTTATTGCAATAGATTGGCTTCGAGTGGATGGCGTTAATGGATTGTATTTCTAATTGTACTTCTTTTTTAGTTAAGATGTTTATATACATTTATAAGTCATTTCATATTGTGTTGATCATTTAATACAGCAGACAGGCATTTCTGTAGTTTACACACGTGAAGAAATAATGAACCTAGATGTCATGATCATATAATAATTTTAAAGTGGTACCTCGACTGTGTATCACTAGATTGAAAATCAAAACACACGTATATTGCGTCCAATGTTTGTTCAAAAAGTTAACAATCTTAAGTTATTAAAAATTGTGTTTGCGATTAAACATGTGTAGCAGTTCTATTTTGGTTACAATATTCAAGGAACGATTAAGTTTCTAAAACTAAAGATTCAGAACTATAACTATAATGCTGCAATTGCACATATCCTCAAACTATCATGTTGTTGCATAATGCTCTCTAGTTAATAATTAATACATGTCATGCTAGTTTTTCTTGTTTTATTTTTTCATAGAAGGTACATCTTCCATATTTGTCTCTATATTTCCATGCTTGTTCTTTTCTTCTTCTTCTTCTTCTGAACGATCCTCAATTTCTGTCTTATCTGCTTTGTCACTAGACTCTCCACCAACTTGTTCTTGCTTTAAATTGAACAAATTTTCTTTATTTCCACTGATTTCATGAATTATTTTTGAAGCATGGCTGGGTATATCACCCTCTATGATGGCATTATAAGATTAAAATATTTCTAGCTGTTAGCATCCTAATTCATCCTAAATCCTAATCCTAATTACTTACATGTGTGTGAATGTTATTATGGTAATCAGGATGACTTATGCAATGCCTGTGCATCATCAAATTAATTTTTCCAACTATAACCAGCAGGACATGTACTTCAATAAAGTAGCTCTGGCTGAAGTCTGATCAATAAGAGTCAGTCTTTTGGCACCATCTTTTTCGATCATGTATAATTATTCACAAAATGTATTCCACTTTCATTGACAAACCATTATTTCTTCAAGAAGTTGTTCATGCATCCTCAAAAGAGTAGATCCTGATTAAGACCTGTCATTTTTTGGAAAAACCCATTTAGTCTTAAGGAATTTAATCTTGTTGAATTTAAGAATTATTATCATACTTCTTTGTATATCTGACTTCATCATTCTATTTTAAGGTTTACTACTAGTTGTTTAATTTTAACAACCAGTAAAAAACTGAGGAAAGGAGAAGGATTAAAATATATTACTAAACTCATATACAACATATACACCTACACCCCGAGACCCCACTTCCTCTCTACAAAC
>NW_027109346.1:250133-259256 GCF_000696795.3 Halyomorpha halys
ACATTAAAATAAGTTAGTCATACTTATTTGTGTTTCATTGACTGCACCCCCAACCATCTTCTCCTCATATATTACTAAACATTTCTATTCATGATTATTTTTTTTTTAAATCTTGTTTTAATCATTATGTTTAATGTAATCACCAGTTAAATTTTATATTTTGTTTGCTTCAGGGGAAGGGAATTAGCGAGGAGGTTAGAGGAACGTGAAAAAGAGATGGAGATCGATGCAAAGGACCGGCAAAAAGAAAAAGAAGAGTTAGCTGAATTGAAAGCCAAAATATTTGCTGGAAATTCAGATGATCCTAATGCTGAATTTGCTAAGGTGTGTCGATCTTATTTTAAATTTTATTTATAGTGAAATGTCAAAATGAATAAATGAATGTAAATCTTAAATCTTAAAAAAAAAAATATTACAGTTAAAAGTTCAGTTCTTATTGAATAGCTTGAATACTAATAATACGAAATACTGTTTACAGGCGATGAAAGCGCGAGAAGAGTTGTATAAACCAAAAATAATTGTGAACATGACAGAAGAGAGGAAGATTCCACCTGTTGAAAAGGAAAAAGAGAGGGAACGAATAGAAGAAGATGTACAAAAACGACGAAACAGTCCAGAAGATGATGATGATGACAGGTCTGGAGGGGCCAGTCCTGCACATCCTTCACCTATTAGTAATGGATCAAGTCCCGGTATACCTCCTGAAACCATCAAGCCAGGTAGGAAGGTTATAATAATAACATATTTAAAAACTATCAACTGTATAGATATTTTATTAGTAGGAATTTTCTTGATGTAAAATAGTTCCTACTTCAAAATGACTTAAGATGAGCAGTTGTATTGAAGATTTATCTGTTAAAATATAAGTGATGCTGAAATGTATTGAATATTTTTTGATTTATATCTTTATAATTACCAGAAACATAACTTACCTTATTTTTATGTTAGTTCCACATCCTAAAGGACATTCCTCACCTTCTGATCGCAAGAAAAAGAAATTAGATGTTAAAGAAGTATTCAATAACGATGAAGATGAAGAAACTATAACAACAAACAAGAAAAGGAAACTTGTACCTCTAGGTAATTATCTATTATAGTGATTGAATAAAATAATTAGGAAAAGTTTTATGCTTTTAAATATTATTTAATTAAAATTAACATCAAGGTAAAGAATTATTATTGTATTATTTAGTTACCGGGTAAAGAAGCTTTTTAATATACAAAATTATGTTCACAGTAAATATATTGTAGGATTGTGATTACCCAAAAGAATGATTTGATTAAATTAAACTATTTTAATAAAATCCTCACAATCTGCAGTCAATCACACGAGAGATTTTAAATTGTTTTATGGTAATGAGTTCCAAATTTTATTGAACTGCATTTTTTATAAGTCAATACACTACAATTATGTCAAATTCAAATCTCCAAATTAGCAGAATCATTAACAGACCCAACCCCACCCCAAGCCTAAATCTAAGTCAAAATAAAGTTTATATGTAAGGAGTTCTAATTTTTTTTTATGATTCAATGTTACTGTTTGTTCAAAGCTGAAGCTGTAGATATATTGGTTAGTGAAAATATTCTGTACTTTTTAAAGCTTGCTTTGTTCCTTTGACTTATTTATTGATAAATTTATTGAACATCATTATTAGGTATTTTAGTTTGTTTTTTTTTATGACCCTCCTCCAAGTCATTTCTGACATATGGGGGAGGGAAGGGGATGTTGTCTAAAGGTAACCAACTTGTTCTAACCATGTTTGGGGGTCAAGCTGGGACCACCACAGCAATGAAAAAAGTCGACATCCCAGGCCTGATTCGAACCGGCATAGCCTAAGTTCTCAGGTGTCAAAGACCTGTGCCTGAACCACCTGAGCAACAGATGGCCCAGAGATGTTAGAGGAAAAAACTAAGATTGTTAAATTTGTTTTTTTAAAAATGAATTTACCTAACTATTTCCTTACCCCTGAGTTTATTTTTCTTCACATTTACCTAATCAATGATACAAAGATAGCTTTTGATGATTTTTGTCATGTCTGAACTGTAGATAAATCATAATTTATGTTATATTTTTGTTCTAAAAATTTATGAAATAGTATGGTGCAATCAAAATGTAAAAAAAAAAATTATTCATCTTTGTTTTGTTTTTCTACAATATCTTCTGGGATCCTCCTGATACTGCTTTCAATTTTCTGGTTTTAATTGATCATTGTCTCTTTAAGAGAATATTGAGCTATCGATTAATTATTTTTATTTTTTGTGTCGATTCATCATTATGCACTTTTTCGTCAGCTTATTACATTATTATGAACTTTAAAAAAAATTAACTTCTAAAATATTTTTTAGACTATAGTGAAGAAAAGAAAAAAGGAAATGGTAAAGAAAGTAGTGGAAAAGACAAAGAATCAATTCAAGAAATGGTTCAAGTACAACAAAATAATAACAAAGAGGATAAAAAAGAAGAGCATGCCAAAAGTCAAGAAGAAAAAAGAAAACATATTAAATCTCTCATCGATCGAATTCCTACTGACAAGGCAGCTTTGTTTTCTTATATTCTTGATTGGGCTGCAGTTGATAATGTGAGTGAATCCTTTTATTTTGTTATTCTTTTATATTTATATTCATTTAGTGATATAGCTTCAAGATTTACAACAAATATATAGGCAAGCTTTACACCTTCATGTTATCAGGAATCAGGCCAGATCATTTCACTGGTCCGGAAGAACAACTGTAAAATTGACTTAATTGTGTAGGTGGGCTCTAAACTGGATATACTAGATGCTTGTAAATTGACATAATTGTACTTAGGAAATTCTCCTCTTGGTGAATATTTTAGTACTATTATGTCGACTTACTAACATCTAGTAAATGAATTTTTCAGCCTGCCAACACAATAAAGTAAATTTCACAAAGTTTACAGTTGCGTTATTGTTCTTCTGGAAAAGCGATATGGTGAGAAAGCATTTGACTGTCGCACGCTCACCATAACTATTCATATTCTAACATATTTCAATGTGTATAAATTATTTTAAAAAATAATCAAAATTTTAGGTTAAAACTCAATTAATTATATTCTTGTCTCCTTAGTTTTAAAATATTAATGTAATCGATTACTTTTGTTTTAGCAACTAATGGAACGTAGAATCAGGCCCTGGATTAACAAGAAAATAATTGAATATATAGGGGAACCTGAGCCAACTCTTGTTGATTTTATTTGTTCCAAAGTTTTAGCTGGAAGTGCACCGCAAGGGATCCTGGATGATGTCCAAATGGTAATTAAACATTCACTTTACTTAACAAACTTTGTAGGTATCATAGGCATTGATGTCTGTCTCATGTGGTTGGGGAAGAAGTATGGGTTGAATCTATCACTATCAGTCAATCAGTTACCTTCTTATCTATTTTTTCTTTTCATGTGTCTACTAACATTTATTAATTTTTTAGGTGCTCGATGAAGAAGCTGAAGTTTTTGTGGTGAAAATGTGGCGTCTGCTCATCTATGAAATAGAAGCAAAAAAATTAGGTTTAGTGAAGTGACTATATTGAAATGAACTTTAAACGTTAAATGAAGGGAGGAGTTTAAGAATATGTTTTCTAATTGTTATAATTTAGAAAATGTACAATACTATGAGTAACAATTTACCACTCAAGTTAAATATAGTGCAGTGCTAAGTGGTTATAGTGAATCAGTGTTTTAACTGAATTGAGTATATTAAATTATATTAGCATTTGTAATATATTGGATCATACAACAACTTTCGTTCTGTTCGGTAGAACAGTGTACATATTAGGTATATCAATTTTATTACTTAACAGAATTGGAAGTTTTACATGTGTAATTAGACCATATGTAAGATCACGCTGTTTTAATTTATTGTTTGCAGTTATTTTATTTTATTATTATTTTTGATCATTTGAATAACAGTCATAAAAACACCAACCAAATACATACAAACACACATATACACTGCGCTTTTGCATATATGTATGGGTTGTAATAAAATTACTTTTAAAACTTTGTGATGTTAATAAATGCAAATATTAGTTGACAGTTGTTCGTTTCTGATTTTTAAAAATATTTCAGTGTAATAATCATAAATTTTCTCTATGTTTTGGTTACAAATCATATCTCTACTTGAGAAAATGCTTACTCTATCGTGATTACACTACTGTTTTTGTTTATTTTGTTTTGTTAATTTTTTTTTTACTCATTAAATATGCATAAATGAACTATTTTTACTTACCTATAAAACTTGGACAATGATTTCTTAGAGGTTTAAATATTTCAGTAGAAGTAGGTTAAAAAAAACTTCAAATAAACAACTAGCTTAGTTATACGTAGCAATAGTTATTGGTGGGTGCAAGCAAGAAAGAAAGGAATGAGCACAACTTTGAGAAAGTACAAATAGAGGAAGTCTTCTTTCTTGGAACCCATGTCAACTCCAGAAATGATATTAATTCTGAAATCCACTGTCATATAATAGCTGAATAGCAATATGTCACATAATAGCAAATATGGACACCCTAGACACCTTAAAAGCAAAGAGGTACTCGGTAGGACTACTCATGATTGTGCCAAGATTCTCAATGACTTATGAATCAGAATGCTGGACACCTCCAAGAACTAATGGCGAGCTAATAGCTTTTGACTATGATGCCAACATTACCACTGTCACTAAGATAAGTAGACTACTGTGAGCAGAACATCTTTTGGGAATACATTGTCTGTAGGTGCACTTTGAAAGGAATTATTCTTAATTGAGTTAAATGAGTTGATGTCCGATTTGACTACCATATTGAATTTATGATATAAAAATCAAACTATACAATTTGATGGTTAACACTCGGTTTAAGGTACTACACTACAACTTAACATACATTAAATAGATTACTCATACTTACGCCATTCTTTCACAAATAATCGCAAGGAATTTCACTTGTTTTTCAGCATTTGTTCTAAACTGTTAATGAAATATTTGGTGGATCATAAATCACAAACCGTCGAAGATATAAAAAAATTAATTGACTGCAGTTGATCTTCATTTCATGGACAACAGAAAATGGTTATGCAAATTTTGCATAACAGCAATTTGGAAGGAACTTTTCTGAAGGCTAAATGTGCCACTTAGTGGGAAGCACTGAAATTAGTAGACTTTAATTTATGATTTTGTGCAGAATGAAAAGTCCGATTTTTAATCCATAAAGGGCATTTTGTGGTTTTTGTAATGTAGAATTTACACTTTTTAGGTTTTAAATCCACCAATTGAATACCTGAGAAAATAAAATGCGTAAATATGAGTTAACGATACTTTTTTTTTAAATGTTGGGTGATAGCCACTAACAGAATTGTTCACTGAAACCAAGAAGACATTTCGCGTAATTATCCCGTGTTCAAGGCAAGCTAATGCTCATAATATTGTTTTTGTTTAGGAGGGGATGGAGATGAGACTTGAACAGCAACTCTACAAAAACATCTGATAGGACTGCTTGAATTTGTATCAAGTCAAGTTTGGATTTTTTTTAAAAATAATTTTTAATAAGTGCTTAAATTTTTTATTAATTCTTATTTTATGAAAGTGTGAAACTGCCAATAGTTATGGATAATTTCAAAAAAATAAACAATAAAAATTATTTAAAAAAAAACATAACAGCCAATAGGGTAAAATCTCACAATCCACAAAAAATAAATAAACAATACTAATAATAATTACTAGTACTAATTAAATGGTGAACAAAAAAATTAATTAAATAAAAATAAGTGTAGAAATAAATAACGACTCCCCATCTGCTTGTAAACAAACACTGTATTTTTCACACATTATATTTGCTGAAAACATATGATAATTATGCGGAATATCTTGTTTGTTTCAGTGAAAGGTTCTGCAAGTGGCTATAATTCATCAATAAAAAAACAATTGTTTTTCAAATTTTCGCATTTTCCTTTATTAATCATTGAACTGGTGGATTTGAAACTGAATTAGTGTGAATTCCATAGTAAAAAACACAACATGCCCTTCATGGGTGGAAAATCGGACCTTTAATTCTGGAAAAAAATCAGCAATTAAATTCTACTAATTTTGCTGCTTCCCAAAAAGCTGCAAATTTAGCCTTAATGTACTGAGTAATTAATCTGCAATTAGAACATAAACACGAGGTACTGTACTGTACCATTATATCTCATATAATAAATGTATTCCACATAGTAGCACCTTATTGCGGTTCTTGATGATTAGCTTTGCAGGAGCAGCAGTTACCAGGTTGTTAGCCAAAATAAATTTACACAACATTGATTTTTCGAAGGTTGATGAATATCTGTTTTTCAGTGTGATTTATTGTGCTTGTTCAAAATTTCAATTGGCTGCTGTTTTTTTAAAGCAAGCCTCTTTTTACTAATAATTCACATTCAAACCTCATAAAATGAGAACCCCTTTTTGGACTATCAGGTATTTAGTACTGCATAGGTTTCCATTTAAATCTCAATAAGAAGAAATAAATAAAAATCAATATTAAATAATATGGACCATGAGTCCATTTATTAGATTACTATTAGATTTATTAGATTTCTAAAACTATATTTCTGGTATTACTGACTTAATGTTATTAAAAAAGGAAGATGGTCTGGATGCTGTTAAAAATAATTAATATATTAAAAAAAAATGTTTATTATGAGCCAACGTTTAACCCATGCAGGACTTCCTCAAGTCTAAAAAAAGATACAAACCACTAAACATTCTTAAGAATAAGATAACATGAAATAAAAGTAAACCAAGGTGGGGCTAAAAAGTAAGTGAAAAATTATATAAAAATGAACAAAGCAAATTAAAGAAAAATAAGATTTATAGCGAAAAGTTTAAATAAACAAGAAGGGTAAAAAAGTTTGGTTAATGTACGTCTAAGAGTTTGTGAGAGGTGGAGCATTAAATATCTCTTTAATATGTTGTATTGTTGGTCTGGGCCCTGTTTCATGATAAAAGCTAATAGTATTAGTTCATAGTACAAGTATAGAAACAACGTGTTAATTACACTAATACTTATTTTTGTCATAGTAGGGAGGACTATTAGTGATACTACAAGTATTAAAGTACAAGTTGCTAGTTAAAAGTACAAGTTACTATACAAGTCAGTGTAATTGTATTAAGTTAACTCGGCAAGACTATTAGTATTAGTTTGTACTTTATTATGAAACAGGGCCCTGGTGGTATTGAGGGGCAGGTAGAGAAAGGGATCATCTTCCGTTTATTAATTTATCCACTTCTATATAATATATTCAAATTCATTATTAATTTTTTTACAGGGACCATCTTCCTTTTGTCAATTACAGTCAGTCAATGATCTTTGAATGAAGAGTTCTATTAGAGCTCAAATTGAAACTTGTTAAATGGGCCATAAATTATATTTAAAATGATTATCTTATTATATCAAAATGTTGAATTATCGTTCATTGGAAAAAATGTTTGTGATAAACTATCTCTCAAGCTATTGTTAGACTTCAAGAACTAATATTAAGGCTCAAGTTTTAGAGCATTTGATCTACTTAAAAAATGTGATCATAATGGTTTTGTCAGGGTGAATTACTTTAAAGATATTTACCACAGAATGAAATATAGAAGACCATTTTAGGTTTTTGTCGAATAAAATGAAATTGTGGTGAAATGTACCTGCAATAGTTAAATAACTACGTTTCAAGATCATTTATTGTATCTGTTTAAAGTCTAGGGTAAATATTGTATTGTATAAACAAGTTTTTAATATTTATATATTTAATTTTGTAATATTTTATTTTATATTTAAAGTAAACAGAATACATGTAAATTACAGTTATAAAATTTGATCAACAAGTATTACAATTAAACAGTTGTGTAATTTCTAAAATGGGTGTTGGTCCGCCCTTAGGCAGGGACAGAGGGTACTCCCATTGTTATTAAAATTTCAATCTTGATAATATAATATTTAAAAGTTCTTAGAATTTGAGTCAAAGGTTTCCTCTGATAAATAATTATTTTTTTAAAATACTATCAGGGATATTATTTAAGAGTCTGGCTGGACTGTTCTTACTAAACAAAAAAATAAATATAGGTGTTAAAGATTTATTGATCTTATTTGCTTAATAGGCAAGGATAAAGGAAGCCAGAGGCGTTGACTTTTTTCATAGAGTGGTTGTCCCACAAAATGAAAACTGCCCTCTAACCATGGTTAGGAAGTATAGGACAAAGGGAGTCGCCGAAAAAAAAAAAAAAATAAAGCCATTACTATATCATTAAGAATGGTTAAAACAATGTTTGTTTGTTTTTAACTCGTCTTCTTTAAGACATGCGTTTTGTTTGGATCAAGTGCTAGGGCGGCACAATTAAGTCTTGATTTAATAAATAGCTACTTAGGTACTTATTGATTTTCTGGGTCTTATTCGTCTGGGTAGAGTTAAATATTGAAATTGGAAGAAACGGGGAATTTCGGCCAACGACGAAGAACCGAAGGGCGTTCCTTGGCTAAATAATAAAACGCTGCTGCGAACCGAAGAAAACTCAATTGCTTACTTGAGTAAAGACCAAGCCAATTTGGTTCTTCTTATTCTTATGGTGAAATAAAGGTAATGCTCTCATAAATTATTAAAAATAAATGCAGAATAACGAGGTATTTATAACAAAGTGATATTAAAGCTTTTTTGACAAACAAGTTCATAAAAATCTAATTAGATCTCTTTCAATTCGGCTTTTCATCAAATTAAATAAATTATATTAAAATTGTAAATTACCCTATAAATGATTCTAAACTATTTTCTTTCAATCGATTCTGAAGTAAAACTGTTTGAAAAAGACGATGGTTATAAGTTTACCACTCCATGAAGGTGTGTAGGTCTAACAGATTTTTCAAAATGACCATCGTATAATTTTACGCTTATAGCTCCTAAAGTGTAACCAGTAGCTTAACTAGGTTCATTAGTAAAAATTTGAAGGATTAAATTGCGTAAACTGTGGTACATAATGAGTATATGTATGGAAGTATATATCATAAACTGTGGTACATAATTAGTATATGTATGGAAGTATATATCGTAAACTGTGGTACATAATGAGTATATGTGTTGACGTATATATCGTAAACTTTGGTACATAATGAGTATAT
>NW_027109346.1:263431-290856 GCF_000696795.3 Halyomorpha halys
TCATAATACATATTTTACGTAATTTTCTTTACTCTTTGTTCATTCAAACTCTTAGTGATCCACGAGCTAGTACTAAAAAAATAGTGAAACAAATTTGACCCAGGTCTCGAAAAGGTTCGTCATCACTGACCTAGACCATGCGGGACCTTGATCTTCCTCTAAAACTGTTTGCATTGCTAAGTAACTCATTTAATTTTTCTTTAACACGTAGTTCCCTCTTGGGGCGGGTGTCTCTGCATCTAAGGGTCACGGAGGAAACTGTTATTAAGCTTAGAGAATGATTTAAACAAAAATGAACTAGCAATAAATGATGGAGAAGAGTCAGATGGCGTCAAGTGAACAGAATACGATGATAAAAACAAGTTCATTGATTGGACGAACTGTGACGTTGATGATTCTGGCTCTAAGCACTTAAGTGATGAGGAAGTTGTCATAAATCATTTGGACCAAAGAATGAGATACTAAAACAGTTAATTATGGAACTGGAAAGAATAGGACGAATCCAGCCAGGTAGAGTAAGGAATAAATCAGGAACATGTGAGAGGTTTCCATCATTACTTAAGGTTAGATGAATGCAGGTTATTGGCTGACAAACTTGTTTTGTGCGAAATTCAATTTCAGATTGGACGAAAGTGTTTGTTTAACCAAAAAACAAATACACGTAACTGTTTATTTAAAAAAAAAACTACTTTTTTAAAATATTTTATATTCGATAAAAATTTACATATAATGCCTATAATTTTTTACTTGTTCTTATTCAATAACGTTATATATTTTTTTAATTTATTTTATCTGAGCTTTTCGATTATCAGCGGCAATCAATTCAAGAAATAATCCATAGATCACTGTATTGGCTCAGAGATGGTTTCAATTGAAAGAAAATTATTACCTTTATTTGGAAGGGTAGGTCGTACGCCTGATCAAAATGTCTAATTTTGATATGAAGCAAAATAAATACACACAGTTACCTATTTTTCAATTTAATAGTTTAATTAACACAGGTTAGTAGTAGTTGTAATACCACCGAGTTCTTTACAAATATCTTTTTTGTTGTGTTGTTTTCAGATACGAGAGGAAATGGAGCCAAAGCAATTCATGTTATTTTGCCTGAATTTCTCCGGAATGGTGTATGTGAATGGCGGTTCGTTTTTGAAGGCATATGTGATTTATCAAACCTGTGCTTTTATTATTTTTGGAACTTCTCTTATCTTATTTGCCTATTTCGAACCAAAGCCACTGATTGCAAAATTACAAACACTCCATTTCTTGATAGCTCTTAGTCAAATATTTTGTAAATTTCTTAGTATAGCTTTAAATCAAAGAGAAACTGTTGATATTCTGGATAATCTTGAAAAATTATCAAAAGAAGCCTTTACGGACCAAAAAAATGCAGAAATATTAAAAAGGTAAATAACATTATTTATTTTTTGTTTTAGGCAATAAAGATGGATATTTATTTTTATAATTAGCATTAAAGACAGAGGAAGAAATTTTATAAATTTCCATCTTGGTCAATTGAAATGGTAAAAGATTGACTCAGAGGCTAATGATATATTTATTTAATTTATCAATGCGTATTCTGGTAGCTTCGATGAAATTTAAATGCTAGAATAGAATATAGTAGAAGTGTTGGTAAAACAGAAATACATCGTATCGTGCAACTCAAACTACATCGTGATGTTTCAGGAATATTCAGAACTTGAAATTAGAATTAGAAAAGTAACTGTGGTCAACAATTAAATAACACGTTGAGCCAATCACTTTTTTTTTCTTACCTCCGTTATTGTATATATATATATGTATAACAATATTAATATATACCTAAGTATATAAACATGTAACTGGTGCCCTTTGCCATATGGAAATCACTAATTTTAAATGAAATGTAATTTAATCAAACTATTTTACTTCTGTGAGAACTCTAGCATTAGATATACTTACTACTCTTTAATTCTTTCCAACTGTAAGCGATATCATGCTCACTCATATAAATAAAGTTATTGGTAAAGCTGCATACATTATAATATATTTAAGTAACAGTTTGTGTAATAAATAATTAAGTTACTTTAAGGTGAAAATATAACTTCAGTTTTACAGTTTAGATTCAGCTATCCGTAAACTTATATCAACTCTGAACTGTACCCGTTGAGACCTCACAGCTGAACTAATGTTTTAGCTGGGCTAGGAATTTTCGGTAATTATGGCCCGTACTTATGGGTTTGAAACGACGTTAAGAACGAACCTGATTTGAATTTTCTGAAACATATTTTTTTTATTCTACTTTACTGGAAGGGATTTTTGGTTTTTGTAATTTTGTATACAATTAATCTAATTTAATACAATAAACAATCTTTTGTTCAAATTATACACAAATAAAACAATGATTGGCATATAATAACCATTAAATAGATGCAGAGCAAAGGTAATATACGATAATATAAAAAATTTTTAAAATTATATGAACTTTTTTTTTTAGCTCCTTGGGTGCATTGGTCAGAACCGTGGTACACATGTCTAATATTATTCGACCTAGTGTCACCAATAATATTTTCATTAGAATCGGTGATCCGACGAGCGTAACCTTCTTTGTAAAATTTACCGGGTGACGACTAATTAGGGACAAAAAATAATCTTGTTTAAGTCTTGCAATGGGAAGTAGTTTAATTTTTATTAGATACAAATATAAAAATTCATTATGAGATATTTATTGTTGTTGACTCTAATTCAATATGAGGAGAAGATGGTCGGGGTAAAAAAATAAAAATATTTTTAATGATGAGACGATAGTTGAGAGAAGATAGATATAATTTCCTTAATTCTTTTATTTTACTTAAATATTTAATAACCTATATATACATTTTATTTTTTACTACTTCCATTACTTTATTTTTATTAATTTTCATTCTGTACAATTATTTACTTTAATCATTCTGTATATATTTTGTTCTTTTTTTTTTATCCATGGGTTGTTATCTTGTTCTTGGCCCTGTTGAAAGCTGGAAATTCTGACCGAACGTTAGCACTATTAAATAAGATTTTTCAGCTTATTTGTGTTATTTTCTGACCGCACCCCCATTCAACTTCTCAAAAATAATTTTAATTATTTGTGTTTGTCATTACTCACCGCACCCTCGACCATCTTCTCTTATACAATTTCATATATTGAATATTGAAGTGAGGTCGTAAAATTTGTATATAGAGACTACTATATTTTTATTATAATTTGTATATTTTTTTCAGAGCTAACAAATCATCAACCAAACTCCCTAAGATATTTATGTACGTCTTTTGTGGTTATTATCCTTTACGCACAATTAACCTACTTATCAGATATCTTGTTTTTAAAAGTCCACAAAAATTCGTAGAAGCCTCTTGGATCCCTCCATTTCTTGCTTCTAACTACTTAACAGGACTGATCTACCAAGTGGCAACATGCCTGTGCACAGGATTCACAAATGCAGCATATACAGGCTTGATCATTTTTCTTACAATTCAGGTAAATATATCATTTTATAATAAAATAAAATGTATACAAACAATTTTCTAGAAATAAGCAGGGATCTATCAATCTGATACATTTAGGTCGGAGAGGCAGTAAAAGCATATAGTTTCAGGTACTTTCAGTCACGGCTCGGGGCCGCTATTGGTATATTGGCTCCTCGGATTGAAGGTTATATTTTCTGAATCAGTTTGGGTTATCAAGAGAAACAAACAACTTACAATTTCAAATAAATATAATTCGTAAAATTTGAAATATAACCTAAACAAAAAAAGTTAAACATTTATAAGAGGTTGATCACAAGAATTTGGGAGCCCTACAGCCGTGGTCTCATGCCCATGGAATGACTAAGGTCCTCTTGTAGCCATTGGTTTTAGTTCTGTCATTATTATTATATCTGTTTTTTTGCTATTGCGGGTTGAGTATCTGAGATGGGAGACCTAGAAGTCAAACTAACTTCTCATTTTATTTTTCACGGAACGGCCTTTCAAGACCACACGATTGTCATTACTTTATCACTTTTTCTCTTCTTCTCTCCCAGTATCTTCTCATCATTTCTGCATGCCTTTGCTTCCTCTCCTCCGACCACGCAGTACCCTTCCGTTTTTCTTTATTTGCCGCAAGAACAATTATTTATTTCAATTTTTTTCCGTACTGTTCTCTATCTAGGCAGTCCTTGTCTGTTATTTTCAATCTCTTTGTTTCCTCTCTCATTGGCTTCACATATCCTCCTACGCTCTTATATTCACGGATTTTGTCAAAGAGTTTCTTGTTTAGTCTGCTTTGGCCTATTCTCATCATGTGCCCGTAGAATCTCAGTCTTCTGATTCTTATTTCGGTTACCAGGTCATTTATTCCCTGTAGATTTCCTGTTGGATCTTAACCGGTACCCTTCCTGTGTTTTCTTGGGCCCATAGATTCTCCTCAGGATTCATCTCTCTATTTTCAGTGATTTTTCCAGGCTAGGGAGACATGTTATATCCATTCCGTATAAAATTGCTGGTTTTATGACCGTGTTATGATTTCTTATTTTTGCGTTAGGCGATAGGTTCTTCTTATTCTAAATATTGCCTTCTGATTATTTATTATAAATATTTACAAATTTTCAGACTGTACGCGCTGTGTCTAAGAGAACTGACTGTTGAGCCTGACTTAGCACAATAGGCAACCTCAAACGATCCGTGCCTGCCACGGTTGATTTAGGTAGCAGCCCATTGGTGGATATTATGATTGGAGTTGTGGTGACACCTTCCAAATGATACAATTCTATACCTAGTTCCTGATATTTTCTGAGTTTTGCTCCTCAGAGATTAGAAGCAGTGGAGCTTATAGTATTATCGTTGGGATCCCGATCATTAAGTTCCGTTTTTTTTTGCTCATAATTCTATAAAGAGGAATATCTGGTTTAGTATGACGCATAGTATGGGGACCTTTTTGGAGTAGTCTATTTGGGCGGTATTTATAATATGGGCACTTATCGTCTATTAATTTGTGTTTCACCGCAAAGACTTGATGAAAAGTGTTTACTACATCGTTGAACCTCTGGAGATGTTTGGTACTAGCCAACACTCCACATCCAACAGTGATATGTTGGATTGATTCCAGCGTTACTGAGCATAATCGACATTCATCTGGTGTTGTTGGGTCTGTCATAACATGTCTTCAATACGACCTGGGCCCTGTTTCATAATGAAAGCTAATAGTATTACTTCAAAATACAAGTATAGAAACAATGTGTTAATTACACTAATACTTTTTTTCATAATAGGGAGGATTATTAGTGATATTACTGGAGTTAAAAAGTACTAAATTACAAGTTACTATTGTACAAGTGTATTTGTATTAAATTAAATCGACAAGATTAATAGTATCAGTTTGTACTTTATTATGAAACAGGGCCCTGGTGGCAATAACTTGATCTTGAATTGCGATTAATAACCCTTTTTGTTCCGGAGAATAACATTCTATTTTAATGCCTTTAATCAATTGGCTGATATTTCCTTGTCAATGGAGTTAGTTACTATTATTTCACTCCTATTTAATAACAGTTGGGAATAAATAAATCTGGAAGTAGTATAATACTCATTCTTTGATAATAAATAAGGTCAGATCTTTATTTGTTTAAAAATGACCAATATTTAATCAAAAAGGTAGAATATTTATTAAAAAAGGTTTATCTAATTATAATATATATTATTATTAACAATTAATTAATTAGTTAATAATATATATATTATTATTAACCCTTTTTCAATACACGAAACTCCATAAATGTACAATTAATTAAACTTACAACATATATTTACATAATACATTCTTAAATTTACAATTTATTTAAAGCATTTCCGTTCACCCTGAAAATGTTTTTTTGTTTTTTTTTATTGATGCAAAGTAAAACTTTTTCGATAATCTCGGAACAATGCTTAATATTATGAGAAGCTTCTTTGTATCTTTAAGGAAGAGAATTACAAAATAATGAATCGTATTTAGTAATTATAATTAGTAATAAAGAGAAAAATGTTTATTTTATTTTTCATACAAACAATATATTTATTTATCCTCCAAAATCGCAAAATATTTATTTAAATAAAGATTCGGGCTTTAAGAATAACAGTCATGATTTTTTTTTCTGAGAACCGTGTTCGAAAACTAGAATTATTTTAATATTACATTAGCTACAAAAATATTTTATAATTAATTTGTTATTTTTGAATAAATTTCATATTCAGCAATTTATAATTTATCTGGTGGAAAATATCTGATAGTCACTTTTAATAGTTTTTATATTCATAATAAATTAAACCTTTAGACAGAATATTTAATCTTTTCACACATTTTAGGTTTTATCGTCCGATTTTTTACATTTTTTGGTAGCAGGGCATAAAATAAAATACATAAAAAAGTTTAAAAATTCCAAGTTTTTAATATAGCTACATTAGCAAAATTTATATATATTAAGAAATACACAGTTGGACCACATTTATATCAAATTACAGATAACAGATTTCGGATAAAATTATCTATAATAAAGATAACTCCATTTGAAATTTACAAATAATTTTAATTTATCTGTCATCTTTTATCTTAAATAATTATTTGAAAAAAATACATTCGAGAAGTAATAATAAAATTGAAAAACGAGGACACCAAAATAAATTTTAAAAACCTAAGTGATTTGTAGAATATTATTTATTTTATAAATTAATTTTTGGACAATTTAAGTCCAAAATTTGAATAAAAAATGCAGCGTTTTATAAAGTTTGCGATGAAATCCTTGTTTTTGTTTGGACAAGCTCCAAACAAATTTATGAATTCAATACAGAATAGAATGCTACAATTGTAAATAATTGTTGGAGCATCAGTATAAAATAACAATCCTATTATTAATATTTTTTTTTAAATAACGAAAAATAATGTTAAGCTTATTCTAACTAATGATACGTTCGCAGATAAAACTATTTGTCGGATAATGAAAAAAAAACTATTCGTCATCCGTCATCTGAATAAAAATGTATTCAAATCTGAATCAATAATGATAAACATAGGTTTATAATTTGTATAGTAATTACATAAGGGAAATGTTAGTTATCAGGTCAGATTCAAATTTTAAGAAGAGCAATGGAAGATGGGTACCCAATCAAGGAATGCGTTGTTCTTCACCAAAAGCTATTGAGGTAAGTACTTGTAATTTATAAAAAAATGTTTTTGAGGCAAAAATAAATCATTTTACTAAAATAAATTAGATTCATATAGCCTCAACAATTATTATTTATTTAGCTTTAACTGATCAGCCATTTAGGTCGGTCTAATGATTACCAGCTTTAATTACAATTTTATTATCAACAATTATAAAACCCTTGTTAATTTAAATTAGCATACCTCAGTTTTCAATATACAGGCTCACAATTATTATCATGCCCAATTCTAAAGGTCCCTCTACACGTTTGCCTAACTATCCAAAACAATGCGCGCGCGACAGGATCAGATATTTCGACTGGTATAAGTCGAACTAAATTCGCGCAAGACCTGTTGAAGTGACTATAAGACCAATTTTGCTTTTCTGGGTTCAACTATATATAATATTTTTTTTAATTGTCGCGGTGAAAAAATTTCCAAGATGAATGTAATTTTTTTTTTTTACTTCGACATTTAAAAAAATTAATATAATCAAACTTCCTAAAAAGAAAATCCAGAATATAATATGTTTATTTTTCCTATAAACAGTATAGAGAAACAAAGTGAAAAGATTCAACCTAAAAAAAGATACTTTGAAATAAAGTTCAAAAATTTCAACTAAAAATATTTTTCACGGAGTTATAGTTCTATATCAATTATACTGTTTCAAGGACAAATTGAACCATTTTTTACATTTTTAAATCTGAAAAAGTATAATTAAAATATGATTAAACTAAAGCGTTTTGTATCCCAGCAGTGTAGACTTTTTTAAATTTAATTTTAACCCGATAATTGTTCAAAATCCATTATAAACATCTTTTTTTCAAAAATTGTTCCAGAGGTGTAGGGAATACCCCCGATCTCCTGCTTGACTGGGATGTATTGAAGGACCTCTTCCCTGTATTACTGTACCCCTTGGAAAGGAGCAGTTGTAGCTTATACTAACAAACTTTTTTTTGTGGTTTTTATTTTGGTTAAAAATAGATTAATTAAAAGTCCATTCTTAATTTATACATTTATTAAAACAGACATGCTATTTAGAGTTCAACGTTCTTCAGGTCAACTGAACGTGGTGAGGGGAGTTAGTTACTTCATCTATCGTGGAATGATTTCGTTTTCCCACAGCCATATTCTTTTGTTCCAGCTATAAAATGCTACTGGGCATTCATATTCTGAAGCAATTCTTATTATGAAAATTATGTGGATAAGTACGTAAATTGGCGGTATGTCGCATATTTCTTAATGCTTAAGGTAGAAAGCAAAATGAAAGACAATTCCGGGTCGACTGATTCCCAGGATTTTTAATTAATTTTAATCTTTAATTGTACTTAATTTATGTAATTTTTCCACTTGAAAATAGAGGCATTTTGGTACTAAACATATTTTTTTATCTTGGTCAAAACCAGAAACATAACATAAAACGTTTTTTGTTCACACCTACCTCTCGGTTTTTCCTATTACTCTCCACAGGTCCTTCAAGTTCACGTTTTTTTCTGGAGGCACTCTTTCAGTTGCTCAAATTGGTCTTCCTAAGGCATAATAAACTTGATGGATTAACAATCGAGATTGCTTAATAGCATCATCTGCTAGGACTGAGGGATGGCGCGCCCAAACCACCACAGTCCCTCATCCATCATTTAATCTCATGATTCTGGGATGAATAAATAATACATTATTATAATCAGTTCTGATGAGCAGAAAGCTGTATTATGAAATTAATTGAGGAGACAATTTTTAAAATTGTAGAAAACGCTTTAATTTTTATGTTGCAGACTTTTCTTCCGGATTAATCGTTTACTGAATGCTCTTATGCTAGCAGAATACATCTTGTCATCTCTTTACAGTTGTATTAGTACATTTCTAATATTGAAGGTTTGTTTTCTAAAACTAACAATAATTAAAAAGGAATAATGTGTAGTATTTCTTTGTATAAAACTAATTTTCTGATTTTCCTTTAAGAGCCTATCAAGCGGAGGGAAAGGTGTAGCAAACAATGCCTATGTATTGGTACTCGTCCTTTTACGAGTCTTCCTCATATGCTACTGTGGCAACATTATTCAGACGCAGGTATTTGAGCATGATAATAAATGATAGAATTAGAATAGATTCTAAGTAATGATCTTATTGTTTTGTTTCCTTAAGCTAATATTTCTAAAAATTTCAACATCGGATTATCCCTCCAGTAATTTTCGAAACACTCAATTAAAAACAAATAAAAATGTATTATTTATTTATAACAAATAAATATATAAATAATCTACGTAAAAGAAGATTCTTTCATAATGAAATATAAAAAAAAAATATTATATCTTTTATTATTTTTTGTTTGCTGATTGCTACTTAAATTCGGTTTATGAATTCCAGACTTCAAACGAATCATAATAACCTTAAGTGTTAGAAAGAAAGGAAAATTATTTAATAAAAATAATGAAAGTTACCTGAAATAGAGAATAAATCTATCCTATGAGAAAAATCGCAAACCTAAAAATACTCACTTGCGCGTTGTAACAGTTCACTGTGTAGGTACTACAGTTTTCATTTCGTGGGACCGCCACAAATTAAAAGTCTAACCCCCAGTTCGGATTCGAACTGGCAGAAATTTTTGAAATGGTTGATTCATAGAATAGAGCAGTGGTTCCCAAACGTTGTTCGCCGCGGCACCTTCCTAAACCAAAAAATAAATTGGAGCCCCCTGCTTGATCTAAAAAAAAAAAAAAAAAAGCTGCGGCACTTATTATCCTTTCAGCTGTGACTTTTTTAATGTTATGATAACCTGATTATGTCTGACTTGGTGACCAACCAACCTATTCTAACATAGGTAGGTCACCATAACAAAAAAAACAGTGAAAAATAAATGCTGGAATGCACTATGTATTTGCTATTTTAATTTTCTTTTTTGTTATGTAATATTTAGAGAAAGGGGCATATGCGGGTACCACGGAACCCAGTTTGAGAACCACTGGAATAGAGAAATATAGCGTACTGGAATAGCATGTATACAAAACTGCACATAAACGATACTAACTAGTAACGAACTTTTTTATGTTTTTCTATATTTGTATTGAAGAAAAGCAAAGTTCTCGTCGCACCAGGAGCAAACACGGTGTGTACTCCCACCAAACACTTCCAGTACAGCTATACTTTAAGTCAATATAAAGAATATAAGAAATAAACAAAACATAAAATGATTAATAATTTTAATTTCCTACAAGGATTACGGAAATCGATCCTTTATTTTTGAATTAATTAGTTTGTTAAATGACAGTTTATAGACTGTTTTATATATTATTTTATCGTAGGTTTAAAGATAAAATAATTGAATCGATTTGTAAGGCTATATGATCTTCGAAGGCACTTAAATCAATTTTCCAACTTGGTTAATTCTTCTAAAGCACAGAACCGTTTTCAAAGAAATTTCAGGTTTGTTTCAACTTGTGTGTTCTGGTGTGCCAAAGTATAAATAATGAGATGAGAAATCTAAGCCTGGGAACTCCAGGGATGGTAATAGCATTCCGCTGTCCTAAGATAACTTAAGCAATTTAAAATCTATCATTGAATATTGTTTTTTTTAATTAGTTTAATTGTGTGGGTTAAAGTTGAAAATAAAGTGGTATTTATTGTTTCCCTTACACACGGGTCATTCTTTTTCCAGTGGTCCACAACTGTTCTTGGCAATTTTCGGTCTTAGCACTCGAGTTCAAGGATTCATCAATGACACTATTTTTTTTTTCAATCACACCTACAAACGTTTGCTGTACAACTACACAGTGAAAAGCTACTTCCATTTAAATTATAATTTTTAATAATTCCATTCCATTTTCGTTTCTTTCAGAGTAGAAAAATTATTCAAGTCAAATTTAATTTATCAGAACAATAATATTTAATTTTTAAAAATGCAATTAACAAGGTAATCAAGGATTTTATTTAACACCTCATGAGGAGGTTGTAATATGGGCTCTTACTACAAAAGTTACCTTTCAGCTTTGAATGTTCAAACTTTTTAAAGATTGGTGCTCAATTTTCTATTGGTCTTACATTATTTCATTGGCTTTCTATTTTCTGGTCATTTCTTGCAAACGGGGGTTATATAGTTATATTCCATGAGGCCTTTATAGACAAGCCCCTCTGGGCTGCATTCAAAGCCGCTGCAGTTACTAGGTAGCTAAGGCGATGCCACAACTCTCTCGGCCACATACAGCTGCATCTTTTGGTCAACTGTTCAATAAGAGATTAAATAAATCTTCATTTTTTTAATTTCTTCACAAAAAAACCCTATAGGCCCTTTTTGTATAGTGCTTTTATCTTTTTCTTTCCTTTTATTTTTTTAAATAAATCAAATACTTTATTTGAATAAAATTCAAAAATATTTGAACCTATGTCTGTATTAAAAAACTGTTGATGAATTCCATTCTTATCAAGCTTGAAGTTAAAAAAAATATGAGATTCTTCATTTAGATGGGTTCAAAAGATATGAAATACATATCTTTGTTCAGTAGAGGAAATCCTTTTATAAGATCTCTTGCTGGAACAATTTTTATGGATATAAAAATATTTTTACATACCTTTTTGCTAAAAGCTAACTCATATTTTTCTCTACCTTGCTTGCTTTTGTTCACTTTCTATTTCCAATTATTCTTGCACTTAGCTCTTTTGATTGATAGTAAAACATTCGACCTATTCATCAATGGATTTAATAAAATCACACCACAATCATGATGAGAAGTATATACCAAATACGAATGAGACCGAAGTACTAAGATTTCACATTTAGAGTATGCTCACATCATGACAGTCCAGTCACCCTCGAATCCTTTGGTGAGATCGCACAGTTGGGTTTTGTTATAATTGCAAAATGGCTTATAATTTTATATTATAAAAACTGCTGTACTATTTTATCTATTCACTTAATCGAATTGAAATTTTTACACAACCTTACAGAATCTGCAGAGGAGAGATTAAAACATTTTAAACAGGGCCTATAGTACCTGGGGCTCTTATTGAATCCTCAATTATAACTAATATTTTTATTATTTCCTGTAGAATAAGAATATTTGGGTATTCTAAATAATTTTAGTCTAAATTAAGAGGTAGCTAATACAAAACAATAATAAAATTTAATTAAAATATTATTTAAATGTACTACTTAATAGATTTTATTTATTATCAATATTCTCAATTATTACCAAATAATGTTTTTACATGACTTTATGAATACTCGAATACTACTCCATAACACTACAGACTGGTGTGGCCCTTAGCATTCTCAATGAGTCTTCCTCATTTGAAACTGCATCCTTCGATCTTAATCGTGATCTACCTCTTCCTCTGGTCTTGTACACCAACTCCTTAGGGGTACTCCCCTGCTGGCATTCATGTAATTTGGCCAGCACAACTTAGTCTACCTGAGTTCATGTCCCTCATTACATCTGTCTCCTTATAGTTTGCATTTGTTCTTCTCTAATTATTACCATGCATCACAGGTCCTTAAGGATTTTCCTTATAAAAATAAGTGAGTTTCCTTCTGAACTAGTGAGAGTTCAAAACTGTTAGTTTTAGGTTAGACACTGGGCTACTCTTGATACTTTATATAATAAGCTAATTATGAGCTTTTAAGGTGTCTGCTGAGGCCAAAATAACATCTATTGGCATTGATTGGTTTCTAGGAAAGTCTGGAAGCAGGAGTAGTAAGGTCACTTTATTTTGGTGTAGATAGATAAAATCAATTTCACTTGATTATAAGTAAGTTCATCTTTTGTAAATTATTAGAAGGTTGATGACACATTTTTTTTTTTTTTTTCGGCCAAGACTCCCATTGGAGTCCTATACTGCCTAACCATGGTTGGGGGGTCAAAGTTCTTCATTTTGTGGGATCGCCACTCAATGAAAAAAGTCAACGTCCCAGGCCAGATTTGAACTGTCACCGCCAATAGACATCAAATTGGTAAAAGACTGTGTCTTAACCACTGAGCTATGGGCTGACACACATTAAAATAATAATTATTCAATCACTAATTACAATGTTGCCCAAATAATATGAACTAACCATAATACTTCAGGCTAGATTTGATAAATTAATTTTTGCTCATTTATCAATGAATGTCTACATTTAAAAAAAAAAAAATGTATATGGTATGTATCAATACAAGGTATAATAATAAAACAGTGCAATTGTATAGCAATGACTTATGCTATGAAATTGAGTATTCAATAAATTATCCAACAGAAATAACTTAACATTTATTGTCAATGTTTAGGGAGAAAAACTGCACTCTTCAGCATATTTTGGTGAATGGTATAGAAAAAGTCTCCCGGAAAAAAAATCTGTTCAATTAATGATGTCACTGACCATGGTTCAACCGTTCAAGTACAATTATCGCAGGATTTTGACTGTGGACATGGCATTGTTTCTGAAGGTAAAATAAGATGACTTTAATTTTGAAAATAAATTAAATACTAAAGTTTTTTTTAATTTTCCAGTCGATTCACACAACCTACTCATACCTCACGATGTTGCTGTCATTTGCAGACCATAAGTGAACTAGGAATGATTGTAAAGAATAACATTTGTGATTTCAAGCAAACAAAAGTAAAATATCAAAAGTTAATAGCTGTGTTACTAAATATTGTTTTAATTTTAATGATCATTAATCATTAACATGATTTTGTAGTGAAAGTTTGAAATAAACCTAGATTATATTGAATTAACTCTCTACAGTTTATTTTTTATTAACAGAAAAACAAAAGAGTAGCTTAGCAAACAATAAAGCAAAGCAAACCATAGATAATCCAGAACATTACACTACTTTCCAGAAAACAAAAGTAAAATGTATTTTTTAAAATAAACTTATAAAAAAAAATAACATAAAATTGAAATTAAATAACAAAAAATAAATATATCATAAATATGCAAATATATTCTGGTTTATTAAAATAAGAATGACAAATTGTTTAACAAGCAATGTATTAATAAATTAGGAAAAAGAAATTCAGTACCCTTCTTTAGCCATTACATACATTTATTCAATGTACAATGCAAGTGGTAACAAACTAAAAGTATTCTCAAGGAAGAGATTGTACAATTAAAAAGGAATTTAAAACAATTTATTTAAAATATGTAACAAATATACAATGGGGTATATTAAATAAATAATGTACATATGAAATAATTTACAGTGTAATTTTTATTTCAATCTAGTATTACATAATTTAAGGAACTAGCCAACAATCAACGTTGACTCATCCATGAATTCATAAGGAGGTATTTCGAGGTTGAGAGGAGCTGGGCCTTTCCTAATGCGCCCTGAATTATCATAATGAGATCCATGGCACGGGCAGTAATAACCACCATAGTCACCTAAACAGATTTTAAATAGTAATATTCATCTTTAAGAAGATTAAAATTAAACAAACATTAAGGATTAATAATTCTAAGCAGCAATAAAAAAATAATAATAGATACTGAGGCTATACAAAACCATCATTGCTTAAGCTCTTCATACCTCTTGAGTCTTAACAAATTTTTTAGAAATTTATGCATCATTCTAGAAGCATCTAGTATCAATTATTGCTTTGTAGGATACCATCATAATTTTTTCTGAGTTTAAGAATTCATTCGAGAGTTCTCTAAAATAATGTTTTAATTTTTAATATTTTTTTGTAATATAAAGATTTTTTTAGAGTTACGAGGAATCACAGCTATAGTGACAACATTTAAAAATATTCAATTCCGAAGTAAAATGTCAGATATTGGTAAGAAGAAATGAGTGATATTAAAAAGTGAATAGAATGTAAAAACATTTCCATAAATGAGAGTTTAAATATAAGAATGACATATAAGTAACAATTAAGATTGTTTTTATAAAAATTAGGTTGATAGGTTATATGTAGGATTGATAATGGGGATCACATCCTTTAATGGAACTCTGTTTGACCTTAGTACATTTGAAACTTAGGAATAAAGTGTTTTCAAACCAATTATGAAAAATTATTATATTCATCCATGCCCTTGCTTAAATGTAATACTATGCAGATATATTTTCAGCAAAGGTGTTTTTAAATAAAGAGTTCTTTGCTTTGCTTGGCAAGTTTCTAGTTTCTCTCAGGAATTAAAAACAAAGATAACCATTCCTAAATTTGTGATCTACTGCCTTGAAAGACTCATGATTTGGCTTTGTTTCAGTTTTTGCATTCACTAATAAAAAAATATTATATGCCTTAAAAAAATAATTCTCTACAATGGCTCATTCAAGCCATTTATCAAAACTATAGTTACTCAGGAAAATCATTAATTTTTCTTATAAATCAGATTTTTCAGTTGGTTTTTTTTTTTGCCTCTTGTATAAAAAAAAAAAAAAAAGAAAAAGAAAAAAAAGACTCACTGGAATTTGGAAAAAATTGGACTGGCACACTAATTATTTAAATAAGAGGCATTTAAATATCACCTATACTTAATAACTAATCATCAATACAGCAAATATAACAATGAATATGAATTATTACCAGCATTTGCGATGGGAACACAACCTAAGTGTGTGCATACTCCAATCAGAATAAGCCATTCTGGTTTTTGGACTCTATCTTCATCTTTTTCGGGATCTCTTAGTTCTGATAATGGGGTCTGACGCTCTTTGTCGATTTCATCACCAGTTCTGTAACATCATTGATGTGAAAATAAGAGAAGAAATTTCCTAATAGATTGGAATAATAAGGTATAATGATTAATCAGATATAAATTAACAAAAAACCAAATTAATTCAAAATTTGATGTGACAATGACTAATTTTGAAGCAGTTGCCCAACTTGCTCAAGTTACAAGCAGCTCAGTTTGACTCTGCTCTTTGAAGATTGTATTTAATTTTTTGGTAGATCCATTTTAACTTCTAAATAAATCATGAAATTCATACTGTAGTAAGAATAGGTTAACTTTTAATTCACACACTTATTATATTTCTCACAATTTTTTTTATTTCCTATTTATAAATTTTCAGTATGGTTTTCTATATGATTTTAACTTTGTTTTCATTACAATCAATCCTTTTTTCCTTCCCCTCCCCATTTTAACTTTTACCATTTCATATAAAATTATAGGCATTTTAATTGTTTGTATAACCTTTAATATGTATATACATAGTTATTAATATATTTGTTCTATTCTCATTTGTTCTGTACGAACTACTGATTACTTATTCAATTTTACTGGAAGGACTATTAAATAACTAAATGAAAATAAACAGTTCGTAAATAATCCCATTTCTCAGATTCTAATAAGAACTAAGCAGCTGATAGATAAAATGCAGGCTATCTGATCTGTCACCATGGAACCACCAAGTCAACATGAAATTAGAATCAGTATGCAGACCACATAGCCATGCACTTAATTGTACTCACAATTAATGTCCAGATTTCACTATCTGACTAAGTACATTCTGTGATAACTTCTGCAACTGTAGCTTCTCTGAAAATATCTATTTGAAAACAGTGATAGTATCCTGAGTAATGGACCTAAGAGGATACTAATGGGTACATGGCAAGCTGACTAAGAAATTAATTTAGGAAAATGAAAGAAATAAGTTTTCTATTTTTAGAGGAGCCTACTACCAAATGCCAGCAATTGAATAGGACTACTTTTTCTAAAGAAAGAATAGAAATTAAGTATTAAAGTGGCTATTATGATCATCCAAAATAGAACAATGAGGTAAAGTGATTGGAATCCAGGGTTTCACCTTTAAATTTTTTTTTACCGATAGGATATCCGCCACTCCTGCCCACCATGGTAGCCTTACTTATCTGACTTTTTAAACAGACAATTATAGCGAGTAGGTTGGCCAATGTACGACATGTCACAATCTCACAGGAGTAGATCATAACACAAAAAAACAGGCAATCCTTCCCCGCCAGACCCACTCCGCTAAGACCCCCGGGGAGCGACGGTCCTATATCACTTCTGAAATATTAGCTTAAAACGGGAAGAGGAAATTTTAAGATAGTTTAATCGAGCAATATTTAAAAAGTCCTTGAAATTGAAAAATATCATGAAACCCTCCACTGCACTACAATCCAGACTACTCCAATGATTCAGGCTACTTTAGGCCATTTTTAAAACTATTCCGACCCATAAATACTACAAGAAACATATGCCTGAGTATTATGAAAATTATATCAGTAGTCAGAAAGCTTGAATTAGCAACTTTCTTCTTTTTTAAAGTAAACATGAATTTTATAATTGACAAAAAAAAATTCAAAATATTGAAGATGTGTTCTGTAATATTTACAGTTTAAAAATATTTTAATTTACAAATTAATAAATAATATAACTCTCGACAATCAGTAGAATAATACCTCTATAAAAGGATGAACATTAAATAATGGTATCCTGATCCATAAAAGAGATATAAAAAAGAATAGTTGAAATTTCAACCACATTATAATTGTACTAAAAATGTTCATTTATTTTTTATTAATATTTATTTGTAAAGATGATCAATAGTAAATAAATAAAAAAAAATTGCAAGCTATTTATATCAATATTTTTATAAAATAAGGATAATCAATTTCAAGTATATTGTATTTAATGATCAACAATTATTATTAGAGCACAACCTAAAAATTGTAGGGTCCATAGTTCCACTCCAATTGTTGGTTGGAGTTACAAGATTTAGGCGAGAAATGATATAGAGTTTAGAACTTGTGGAATTCCAGCTGCTCATAACTATTTGATGTGGAGCAGTAATCTCCTCTCATTTAGACCTGTCTGAATTTACTGTCATACCTTTTACTTAGTACAATACAACAAAGATCTTGAACCTTTGCTTTAGTCATAGATGTCTAGGGTAAAATAAATAATATAATATATAAAAATAAATTGTCATCCATAAACTGGCATTTTCTAGATGGAAAAGGCTTGTATATAATAAATATAAAATATTTATTCATAAGAAACTTACCTGTGGCGGATGAACAATGGTTTTCCTCTCCACTTGAAAGTCATACTTTTACCCTCAGGGATATCTCCAAGTTTTACTTCAATTTTGGCTAAGGCAAGAACATCAGCAGATGCTGACATTGATGTTACATATTGTGTTACAAGAGTTTTGGCTCCATATGCACCAGCTATAGCTCCACCTATCGAATATTACAGAAAAATTCGAACATTAGTTGATAATATTGAGTAATTTTTGATCAATGGATGATGAAATTTTGAATCCTGACAAAATCATAGAGTAAATCTTAATAATTTAAAGCAATAAGTTTTGTTTATGATTGAAGTGTATTGTATGCGTAATGGCTGACAAACACAAATTTTGTACATTAAACATTGAAGAAACAGAACAGAATATATTACTTAAATTCCTGTTAATCAATTTATTTGTAATTTCCGTGTATAACTAATGTATTATGATTTGCAATATTAAGTATGATTACTTTTCTAGTTATGCAAAATAATACTATGAGTGTATTTAAATTAAAATGTGTTTATTATTTCTCATACCACACATATTAATATTAATATTTTTAAAGAGGATGAATTTCTAATAGAGAGGTCAATAAATAAGTGTTTCCACCACAGTAATGAATTTTTGGAAAATCCTTGAAATTCTTTATACATGAAGTTCCACTGAATTAATTTTAATTTAAAAAAATCAATTACACTTTAATTTTTATTTTCATAAAATAACAAAAACAATCATAAAAATTGTTATATTTAAAATATTTTCTTTCAGTTTTATTTGTCAAACTAAAGAATAAAAATTTTTATAACTGCTTTCAAGAAGTCACTCTGAGTCATAAGCTATATAACATTTCATCACGCCACTATATATATTAGTTCCATAAAAGAATTACAAATTCATTGCTGCATTTCGAGAATTAAAATCCAATTAATACCAAAACATTTTTATCTTTTTTTTAAATATTAAAATTAAGCTAACAACAAAGAAACAATTTTTATCTATCAGTTTCTCAAAAATTATTTTGGCGAGTAATCTTTTTAAATGAAAATGCTTTCCTCCTGCTCCATGAAATTCTGAAACCAATGATACCACAACTGGTTTTGATTTTGAAGAAGAAACTTTGCTCAAGTTAGTTATACATATTGAACATAGATGTATTTAAGAACAAACAATTAACTTAGCGAACCTGGAGGCTAGCTGATATCACTAACTGCTCCTATCTGCAAACCTGCCTCCACTAAATTCCATCAAAATTAATTTTCATATGATTATGAATTAATGCAAGTTAAGAATAATTTTATCGAAGTATTTGTTTTAAACATTTAAATTGACATTAATTTTAGAATAAATGAAAATCAGCAAGTAAACAACGATAAATAGATTTTCATTGTTTCCAGAGGATTAACCACAACCGATAAAAGTTGAATAAAAAATTAATAAGATACTCCTACAACCTTTTAAAATAGCATTACTTCTAGTAGAGCATATTCACCCAGTATACCATTATCTTCAATTAATTCTTTATACTTCTATAACTTAAATCAAACAAATAAACTTTTTGCAATGGAGGGAGTGTGGTGGCACTGAGGTAAGGCATTACTAACTCCAAGGACCCAGGTTCGAATCTAGCTGGGGAGAAAATTATTTTCTGTTACACTGTAGCCGTGAGTTCTAGAGCCGTCTGGGGTCCACCCAGCCTCATAAATTGGGTCAAAATCTGGCAGTCAAGCGTGATTTTGATCAAATCACCTTGCACAAATGTTGGTCTGGCAACAGAACTTCCTTACAAAGTACTGAACCCCGGACCCTTCATGGGTTGCAGTGGTACAGATTTTATTTATTTTTTTAATACTTTTTGCAATTATTTCTGTTTTGGTAACACAAAAATTCTCACTTATGACACACCAAAACTAGGACTCACATATCTCTATGGATTATATATGTATACATAATCCATAGCATTATATATGTATATACATAAATATAAATTTTTTTTTTACTCCTTACTGGTCATTTCTGACATTATCTACAGGTTACCACCCTATTCTAACCTTAGCAGGGGGATAAGTTTTCATTTTGTGGGATCGCCAGAGAAATAAGTCGACCTCTAGGCTAGATTTGAACCAGAACTGAGGTTCACACCCTGTCTATTAGAAAGAATCAGTGTGAAGGCAGTGTTATTTACATAGTCGTTTTTTTAAACTAATTTTTTTTCAATATACCTTTTTTAATTAGTAATGATTACTAACATTGTATTTTTATTTTAGTTGTGAAGTGATTATAATAAGGTGAAAGCAAGGAGGAAACCAACTTTATGGTTCACAGAAGGGAAATAAAAAAGTTTTTTAATATAATAATAAAATTTTTCCATGGACTTCTGCTCGCTACTTTTGCTCAAGTTGTAAACAAACTCTTAGAGATTCCCAACATAAAGTTTCCATCCAAAAACGGATCTTTAATATTCCATAAACGGAAAAAACAGCTGAGTTAAAATTAAAGGTTTAATAACAAAAGTAAAGATAACCAATGAATTAATATATACATTATCCTTTTTTATATAATAAACAGAACACAATTGTGTCTGACAAAAAACGTAAGTCTCAAAACTAAAAATAATTACTTACCTCCAACCACTAAATAAGAAAAAGCTTTTCTAGATTCATCACTATCTTTGGAAGGATTTTTGGGGTCGCTGACAGAAGATCTACGATAGGGTGAAAAGTCAGGTACTTCTAAATCAGTATGAGCTAATCTAACTTGTGTAGAAACTGAAATGAAAATACACTTTTTGAAAATTCAGATTTGTACCATAGTTATTTTTAAGGCCTAAATTTCAACTAATTGGAACACAATAGACTAAAATATATAATTTATTAACCTGCTGGGCCAGAGGATATTCTCAATTTTCCACTGGTAAGTACTCTGCTGAGAGAGTATGAAGTATGAACTTCTGGTTTTGGTGAAATAATAACTGATGAACTAATTACAACCGGTGGTGTGAGGGCTTTCACGTGAGTGGCAACTGGCTGTGAAACCCCACGAAGATGTGGGGCTAAATTTCCTGACCTGGATATGATATTTATCATTTTCGTGAAATCTAAAAACTGCCTCAGTGGGTATCCCTACCAGCTGATGAAGAAAAATGAACAGGCTCAACGTGTTTCCACTTTTCGCCACTGGGTGAAAATGGCGTTGGTTAACTTTTTGGCTGCTCGTATACAATTTTTATTTGCATTTTGAACGTTTAAAATTTCACTAAAAATACTATTTTCGTTAAATTATTTAGAAGCAATATTTTAGAGGTCCAAATCATGAGGGTTTATTGTAATTGGTTATAAAACTGCTAAATTTTGCATTTACTCGCGAGTTATCAGCACTGTTTCCGACAGTACAACAAAATTACTTTTTATGCACGGGTTACAGAAATTAAGATATTTATATATAGTGAAGGGAAGGCCGTAAGGTAAATGCTCTGTGCCAGAATGTTATGTTTAAGTGTTGTTTTCATGTGATGGTGATTTAGAAAGTTAAGAAGATCCTCCTTAAGGAGATTTGGTCAGTTAAATGCAAAAACTGACTATAACATCGATGTGCATGAATCGTGTCAAGATGGTTGCATGCGAATATTTTTCGCTTAGGCCTAAAGCCAACCTTGGAGAAAGGATAAATATAAACCATATTCCCCAAATAATCTATATACTCATTATTATAATTGTTTCATTACATTTAGTTAACAATGAACCTTTAAAAAATTAAGGACATTGCATTGCAAGGCCAATGTTATTATTCAGTGAACCTATGCCATGGCATTTATCTTATTAATTTAAAAGAGTAAATTTCTTTATTTATTTTCCGTTTTAGTGTTTGCTGTTATTAATACCCATTCTGATTTATGTATCACCAAAATTATGTTATGTTCATTAAAATATATTGAAAATCTCTGATGTAAACTTCAAGGTGAAATTTCTCACATAAGTTAGAAAAAGGTTTTCTGTTCTTTCCAAAATATATATAATACTTAAGTGTTTTATGAATTTATTTTCTTGTCCTACACCCATAAAATTTTAATTTGTTCGTTAGGGTAGACCATCCTTAGAAACCCTGGAATGGACCCACAGCAGCAGTTTTGTCTTAAGTGGAATAGTTTTGGGAGTAATTTAGTCACAACATTTGACAGTTTATTTAAATCAGAAAGTTTGACAGATGTTACGCTCTTCTGCGAAGGTTAGATTTAATTTTGGTTAAGTTTATGTGCATTTATTCCATTACTGCAGTGTATAAGTTTGGATATTTAACATTGTAGGAGTCACCTTTAAAGCACATAAGTTGATCCTCGCGGCATGCAGTAAACACTTCCAAGACTTATTTGAGGCCGCTCCGCACTGCCCAAGTGTTCTTGTAATTCTTGATGGCACTTCATCTAGTAATATGTCTGCTCTGCTTGAGTTTATGTACAAAGGTGAAGTACATGTATCACATGAAAGCCTGTCGAGCTTTCTCAAAGCAGCAGAATGTTTACAGGTATGTTAAGTTGATGATATACATTTTGCAGTACGAGATTGGCATATTTTATTTTGTTCATGTGTATGCCTAAAGGTTTATAAGGCCAAAGTTTGCTTACTTTAATTTTAAATTTGTCTTCGTTGATGGGAAATATTGGTATCTACTTGTATCAATGTTGTCTTGTAAGATAACAATCTTACAATGTTAATGATTTTTGATTTGCTTAATATTTAGTTGTATGACACACATTTTAAATTTAGTGTTTTTTCTACTTGCATTCAATAATTTTGTTAAGTTTTATCTTGTAAATTTTTGATTTATGATATTATCCGATAAATATAATATATAATATATAGAGACTTTAATATTAAAACAGATTATTAATTTTACCTTATTCTGCATATTAAAGTTCATTAACATTCATTTATGTCAATGCATGAGTGGTAGAGGATCAGTGCAGATGATGAACATGGTATTACTCAGGAATATGCTGTCTTTATTAAGAAGTGTAATGTTTAGTCTGTTAAGTGTAGTCTGAATTTGTTTTTTTAAATGAATAAAGCTTGTGCTTTATTTTTCATAACTTGTTCTTTTTTAAGTTATGTTACATAACAAAATTTGTTTCCATCAGTATTTTTAAAAAAGTTTAAGTAACTAACAACTAAACAAGTCATAAGATAACATGATTCTAATGGATTAGCTTCTTAACAATATGTAAGGTTGTAAAATTGCTGAAAGAAAATCACTTAAATAAAAGTGTTGATAATATAATTAGAGAGGTGGCGTATCCATTTACCATCATCTCTTTTGCTCATTTCAGCTGGTTGTGGCCTCTTTCACTGTTTCTTTGTTTTATTGATTTCAAGAATGCGTATCTGTTATAGAATTCAGACATTTGTGTTTTAATCAGTATTTTTTTAAAAATTTATTTTAAACAATGGAAAATAAAAAGCTGTATGTATTTTAATTAATTGATTAATGAACCCACTCTTGATTGGTCTTTTCACTAGCCTCTAACAAACTGTAAAGTTGCTTATTTGGGTACAGGGTCTTTTATCTTTGTATTCAAGAAATCTTGTTATTTTCTATTGAGGATATTTAGAAATAATTTGTAAGTTTTTGGAAACTCAACACTGGTCCTGAATCTCACTGTAAAATTTGACTGGTATGCTTATAAAGAATAATAATTGTGATGGGGCATATTTGATGAATACATTTATTTGTTACCTTAAAGTAACGTTCTGTGAGACATTCAGATAGTTGGGGCTTTTTTAGACCAATTTCATTATGATCTAATGGAACGTTACCAGACACTAATAGTCATAGATGATGTTAATGTCATGTACATGAAATCCATATCATCATATACCTGTCAAGTCTTTTATGTGCTTATGCAGTAATATGATCTGATGATCAGAAATTGGCTCAGTATTCAAGCAGAAATAAGATGACATTTTGCCTTTAATCAATACCATTCAAGAGACAGCAAACAACTAACTAATCACTTTGAAAACAAAAACATGTTCAACATTATTGGGAAAATTGTAGTTTTAATTAGGAACTTTAATAGTTAAACTTTAGTTACAACTGATAATTTCATTTGTAGTTTGCAATTATAAATTTGTGATTACTTTTTTCAACTAGACTGTAGTTGCATTATATGATTTAAGCTCATCATTGGAAGAGGTAGTTGCAAAAGGAACTTCAAACTAGCTATTGTATTTACAGTTACTTATTAACAACTAATATTAAACTAAGGCGATACAAACTTATTTAAAAAGTAAATGTTTTTGGAAATGAATTGTCTTACATTTCAATTACATTTAATAGATAACAAAAAAAAATTGTTATTAAAAATTAAAATTTTCTTTCATACTAAATAGAAATTATAAGCATATAATTCACCGAGTCTTAGTATTTTGGAGCTGTATCATAGTATTCTGTCAAAAGAAAAAATTAGTATTAGCCAGGAAATATAGTAGTAGCCAGGATTTTAACTTATATCAGTTTAAGAAGCCTGGCTATTCATTAATCTATGTTGTGCCCATTAGTTAATAAAAAGAACTGATAAAATTACAATAGTAAAGCAAGATAATTTTAAAATAAAATTGTCAAAAGTATATTGGATTTAATTTTTCTGCACTATATTGTTTATATTTTGAAGCAGACTTAATACATATTTATTTCAAGGAATCTTGTATTATGAAGGATAGTTTTATTGATAACAAGAAAAAATAATAATGCTAAGAAGGGGAAAAAAAGTTGGAATTGCCCATTTACACTATAATAGACAACTTAGATGCTTTTGAAATATTTTTGTGTTTATACTTTTAATTGTAGTGCAAATGATAAGAGCTAAAAAAACTTTTATCAAGGTACTTAAGAAAACTTTGGTTTCATTGGGTTCAATGTCGTGGGAACTCATTGCTTTTGAAAATGAATAATTCTAACCCTCTATAAGTAATCATTGTAGCTATCTGAAAAACCTAAAAATTAAAGTTTCAGGAATTAATTCCAGTGAGCCAAATTCTGCTTTAAAACTGCCACTTAATACCAAAAAAATGCCCAGTTTTATTTTTGGAATAATTACTTTCTGAGCTCTATAGAATTCCAGATAGCTTTCCCCCTGGTAAGGGAAAAAATTAAGACAAGAGAATTAGAAGTAGAAACTCATGAGTCTAATCAAAGTGACTTTTATTGATAAGGAAATAAAAAAAAAAAATTATTTACTATTCATTTAAAAATTGAATAACTTCTATTGATTGACTTAGAATGACAGCACTTAATCTCTTGATGATTGTTGCAATTTGTTTCAAAGGTATATGGTTACATTCTTATACCATAGCGTTTCGAAACTGATCCAGGCTGTGGGGCTCCTGTCTTGGTCAAATAAGTATTGTGCTCCTACTCAAAGTGTTTGATTAGATTAAGATCCAAACTTCAAGCTGGCCAGTACATTGATTGAATTTTTACCTCCTCTAAGTACTGGCGAGTCACTTAGACTGTCCAGGTGGATTAAATTAAATATTCCCGAATAAATAGGACAGCTTAACCCTTTTTCATATCACTTATATATATTTTGCCTTTCATGATGACATGTGGAGGTTCATTTTCATCTCCAAAGTTATGCCATCTAACCGCCACCTTGAACAGGTTAGGTTGTGTTACATTGTTTATATCACTCTCCTAGTTTCCACTATAGCATTACAGAATTGTCTGAATGAATGGATTCATCTGAGAACATTACATTGGTCCACTCTGCACAGGTCTAATCTCGCTGTGCCTTAGGGAAATCCATGCAGGGTCTTCGATGCGCTAGTGTTAACAATGGTACGGTGACTACCATTCTCGAGCTTCTGCTAGCTGTCTTCGCATCATTTCCACATTAATATCCACTTGGAGGACTGTTTACCAAGGCTTAGGCAGCCTGGTAGGGATTCCTGTCCTACTGCTGACTAGTAGAGGTTCCTGAGGATCAGGGTCACCATAAAATGGTGTACAGTAAGGTTTGTTGCCAAACACCTGGCCTCAGTTCAGTCTTCCTCTATCTTTGAATGGCCTTTCACACGATTGTTCTGGAAATACTTCTGGGATCTAATAAATCTGGAAATGTCACAAAAGCTGTTCAATGCTTACTTCTTTCATCTTTGACTTGAGCCCAAATTCTTTACACTTCACTATTCACTGTTCACCAAATTAAAAACCATGATTTGGAGTTAAAAATCTTTAAATGTAAAAAAAGAAATAAATAAAATAAAACAATTAAAGTACAACAAAATACAAAATGTACTGGATGTCTTCTCATCATTATCACAGTTTAACTGACTCACTTGAATTCTAGCTGTCTCTTTTTTCATTCATTGTTAGGTGTAATAAAGGGAAAATGAAATGCCCTTGTTAAAACTTCTTTAAATTAGAAAGATTTTCTAAAAATCTGTTTGACCAATCACTTTCAAATTATTTGTGGACCAACATTAACTTTTAATATACATCCTGGGTTTTCATCTATAATAAGTATCTTTATCTAAATGATCCCTTGTACAAAAAAAAATCATGTCCAAAGCTTAAAATTTAATGTATTTAATTTTTTTCAAGTATGTAAATATTATTTTGTAATGAAAAATAAAAATTGGTTTATATGTTCAAGCGTTGATATGTCTGTCAAAATTTGAACAAATTCCGACCATTACTTCTTGAGAAAATATTCTTTATTTGTTGAATGTATAAATGTGCAATGTTTTCAGTTGTCCCATGTTCCTCATACCTCTTTATGACATACCTGACCGTGGAAAAATGTATACTTAATAAATCTGCAATCTCACAATATGATTTTTGTTGACCCCGCAACAAAACAATTTTTTCAAGAGTTTCCGAACTCAATTCACTTGTTTTTGGCATGATAGTTAAACCAATGACTAAAGAATTTAATTCTTAATGCTTTAGCATTGAAGGAAAACATTAGATAGAGTAGATAGTACTGGTGTAAGAATTAATAAATAGTAAACAAAGGATATTTAGTGATAGTACACAAAGTGTGCAAATACCTTTTGCAAGAAGATTTCATTATTTTTCCCCATTAATTAAAAAAGTTTATTATTGTACACATATAGACTTGTTTTAGTTTTAAATATACTTTTCATTAATGTGAAGTTCAGTGGATTATTATTTCCCTTATGACCGATAGTTTTATAAAAACTGGGTGTGCAAATGCTTTTTGCCGCCACTGAATATATATATTAGCAATTGTTTAAGAATTAAGTAGTAAAACAAATGTTACAACTACACTGCCCTCCCCCCCC
>NW_027109346.1:290906-334310 GCF_000696795.3 Halyomorpha halys
GGGGGGGGAGGGCAGTGTAGTTGTAACATTTGTTTTACTACTTAATTCTTAAACAATTGCTAATATATATATTCAGTGGCGGCAAAAAGCATTTGCACACCCAGTTTTTATAAAACTATCGGTCATAAGGGAAATAATAATCCACTGAACTTCACATTAATGAAAAGTATATTTAAAACTAAAACAAGTCTATATGTGTACAATAATAAACTTTTTTAATTAATGGGGAAAAATAATGAAATCTTCTTGCAAAAGGTATTTGCACACTTTGTGTACTATCACTAAATATCCTTTGTTTACTATTTATTAATTCTTACACCAGTACTATCTACTCTATCTAATGTTTTCCTTCAATGCTAAAGCATTAAGAATTAAATTCTTTAGTCATTGGTTTAACTATCATGCCAAAAACAAGTGAATTGAGTTCGGAAACTCTTGAAAAAATTGTTTTGTTGCGGGGTCAACAAAAATCATATTGTGAGATTGCAGATTTATTAAGTATACATTTTTCCACGGTCAGGTATGTCATAAAGAGGTATGAGGAACATGGGACAACTGAAAACATTGCACATTTATACATTCAACAAATAAAGAATATTTTCTCAAGAAGTAATGGTCGGAATTTGTTCAAATTTTGACAGACATATCAACGCTTGAACATATAAACCAATTTTTATTTTTCATTACAAAATAATATTTACATACTTGAAAAAAATTAAATACATTAAATTTTAAGCTTTGGACATGATTTTTTTTTGTACAAGGGATCATTTAGATAAAGATACTTATTATAGATGAAAACCCAGGATGTATATTAAAAGTTAATGTTGGTCCACAAATAATTTGAAAGTGATTGGTCAAACAGATTTTTAGAAAATCTTTCTAATTTAAAGAAGTTTTAACAAGGGCATTTCATTTTCCCTTTATCACACCTAACAATGAATGAAAAAAGAGACAGCTAGAATTCAAGTGAGTCAGTTAAACTGTGATAATGATGAGAAGACATCCAGTACATTTTGTATTTTGTTGTACTTTAATTGTTTTATTTTATTTATTTCTTTTTTTACATTTAAAGATTTTTAACTCCAAATCATGGTTTTTAATTTGGTGAACAGTGAATAGTGAAGTGTAAAGAATTTGGGCTCAAGTCAAAGATGAAAGAAGTAAGCATTGAACAGCTTTTGTGACATTTCCAGATTTATTAGATCCCAGAAGTATTTCCAGAACAATCGTGTGAAAGGCCATTCAAAGATAGAGGAAGACTGAACTGAGGCCAGGTGTTTGGCAACAAACCTTACTGTACACCATTTTATGGTGACCCTGATCCTCAGGAACCTCTACTAGTCAGCAGTAGGACAGGAATCCCTACCAGGCTGCCTAAGCCTTGGTAAACAGTCCTCCAAGTGGATATTAATGTGGAAATGATGCGAAGACAGCTAGCAGAAGCTCGAGAATGGTAGTCACCGTACCATTGTTAACACTAGCGCATCGAAGACCCTGCATGGATTTCCCTAAGGCACAGCGAGATTAGACCTGTGCAGAGTGGACCAATGTAATGTTCTCAGATGAATCCATTCATTCAGACAATTCTGTAATGCTATAGTGGAAACTAGGAGAGTGATATAAACAATGTAACACAACCTAACCTGTTCAAGGTGGCGGTTAGATGGCATAACTTTGGAGATGAAAATGAACCTCCACATGTCATCATGAAAGGCAAAATATATATAAGTGATACGAAAAAGGGTTAAGCTGTCCTATTTATTCGGGAATATTTAATTTAATCCACCTGCATCCCTTTATATATATATATTTATGTTTTTTTTTTGCTAGTATTTGTGAATTTCCACTACATTTAGCAATAAGTAGTTGCAGTTATTTAAGTATGGGTTAATAGTTTACTATAACTTCTGTCCAAAACATGGCCCGAACCTTCCCCAAAATTATGAGATACATGCCTTGTATGATGTTCTAGTAATTACCAAAGCACGTATGAATGATTCATTATTGCTGACCTACAGAACTATGAAGATGTTTAAAGTAGTCTTCATAGTTATTGCAGTTCCATTTTTATCAACAGTTTTTTTTTATCTTAAGTTTTGCTAACTATTTTTTTCTTTTTTTGTCTACCTTTCTAAAAAAAATCTAATGTTTTTACCAGTCTTCCATAAGCTCATTGGAAGCTTGTAATAATTCTTAATTCAACTTAGTGTTGAAGGTCATTATCCTAATTCAAGTATGATTAAATCTTTTTTATAGTTCAAGTGAGAAAAATGCTTTATTTGGCAATGCTGCCCAAATACATTGAATTGCTAAAAAATACAGCTTACTTATCAATCCATGATTGGATATGTATACAGTAACATGTATATGTGATATATATTTGTTATATATAAAAATAAAAATTATATAAAAACTTCAAATTACATAATATAAATAGTAAATAATTTTTACTATTTGTGATTTGGCATTGATAAATTAGATACGTTTGGAAAAAATATATAAACACATTAATAAATGTTTTCTAGTTTATATAATAAAATCTGGTAGTTATTGTCTTATCTTCTGTACAATTTTTATTTATACATCTATCTAATGTGATTGTGCAGGTGAAAGGTTTATCTATAGAGCACGAGAAACTTGCGGCAGCTGCGGGTAATTCAAGCGACCCTCCACAGTCACCTCAGTCCGGGAACAGTGGTAAGAAGGTAGGATCGACTACAACACAGCAAGGAGCCACTAGCTCCGAGGAACTACCACCTTCGACCTCTTCCTCAGTTTATACGCCATATATGCCATATGTTGCTGGTTATTATGGTGATCCTCCTCGTAAGTTTCATTTTTAAAATTTATTACAATATTATTTCATTGGTCTAGTAGCAGTACCTCCTTATAAAGCATTGCTTCCCTGACCCTTCATCGATTGTAGCAGTACAGATTTAATTTTTTTTTTTAATAATATTATTTATCCAATATTAGTGTTTATTCTATCAATTATTAGTATTTTCTTTTAATCACTGATTATTATGAAGAAGTTAAGAAAGTGATCCTATTGCTCTTTTTTGCCAAACCCAGATGATTACCACTTAAAGGTTACTGAGGTGTATCAAGAATTATTTTTTAGGAATGCCCCAAAATAAATTTAATGACTCAGCTTTACAAAACTGATGCCGCTTCAACCAGATGTGCTTTGTTATCATGACCTTTTTTTATACATCAACAATGTGCTTTCAATTTCTTATAATATACTATGGCTGTGGTCTTTATTCTTTTCAACATTTCAATTTACAATGTTTATAAACATTAATTTTGTAATAAATTTCTTTAATGAATTATTAAACTGAAGTGTTGACTATCCATACAACTTTTTAATATGTTATTGAGAAATAATTTCTTTTTTCCTTAAGAAATTAATATTTCGTAATCCGTCAATTGTATTGATTTGAAATTGATAAATTTTTAGTACATTAATAATTTAAATTGTTTAAATTTTGATTGTTTTAGATAATTAATGCTATACTGTATTACAGATGGTTAACCTCTCCCACGTATCATACCATTGATGGTTTCCCTCAAGGTTCCTGTCAAAGTCCCTTACTATTCATTCTTTTCATAAATGATTTATGTGAGATTTAAAAAGGTTGATATAACCCTTTTTGCTGATGATACAGTTATTTATACCTCTTTATTCCATATTGACAGAATTGTTAATAGGCTAAAAGAAGCTTTCAAAAAAATATCTAAATACTTCGAGGATTAATTTAAAGATTGATGAAACAGAAGCCATCATTTTCACTAAATGACTGCCTAAACTTCCATTGACCCTAAATTGAAATAATATCCCTGTCCCTTTAGCCAAAACAGTTAAATACTAAGGAGTCACTTTAGTCAGCAACATTTAGTCACCACATCAATTCGAAATTGGAAAAGGCAAGAAAAATTTTATATCAAATGTATCCATACTTTAATAAAAAATCAAAATTATCCAATAGAAATAAATTTATAATGTATAAAGTAGTACTAGGAGACCTATCTTAACTTATCGCTGCCCAATATGGAGCTTTAGTAGTTCAACCAAAATTTAAAAAAAAATAAAAGCTTTTTAGAACGAATGCCTCAGAATCATTAATAACTATTTATATTGCACAAGAATATCTAAAATGCATACTGAATTAAATATAGACACCGTACAGGATTACATATATAAACTGACATATAATTTCTTCCAGTCTTGCCCCAACTCATTAAACCCTCAAATCACAGAAATAGCAAAACTACAACCCATATATATAAATACGAAAGAACTAAACATATATTAATGTAAACCTAAATCTATGATAAGTATTTCATGCCACCCAATGATATGTATTTTATTCTATCCAATGTTAAGTATTTTGTTTTAATTCAATAACATTTTGGATTTTTTTTTTCCCCTTTGGTTTATAAAGTGTAATTAGTATCAGGAAAATTGTATAAGGGGGTATCTCAAAACAATATAGTAAATATTGTACATTTTATATTTATGCAATAAAAATGTGTTAAAAAAAAAATTATAGAGGATTGAATGGTGTTACTAATGCTAATTATGGGTGATAGACAATAAAAAATAGAAATATGAATTTAACTTGAAAGTTTGAAAAATTTTGTCATGTAATTGAAATTATACTTACACTGTATCTGCAATATGGGAACTATTGTGAAAAATACTTTTTCTGATGTTTAAAATTAAATTAAAGGAATATTCTTCATATTCACTATGAAAGCTTATTAACTTTTCAGAAGAAGATGCTCATCTGGTTAAAATAATTTTGTTGATAACAATTTAAGAAATAAAATAATGCTTGCAGTTGCAGTTGCTAAAAAACAAGTTATGTAATTTCAGGCAAAAGATTAGTGAGGGCCAGCGTACTAAGGGATGGGTCGAAAGGTGACTCGCCATTATATACTTCTCCTCACTTCTCACCACCACCTTATTCCCGACATAATGATGACTTTGACAGAACCGCTGCTGTGGAGACTCCGCCACCAGCTGCTCAACCACCACCTGATCTGTGGAGGTCCCCATCTTGCCCTGAAGGTAATTTTGGACTATATACTTAAAAATTCTTCTTCTTTCTCATCCTCCTTAAGTGCCTTTCATCGTGGAGGAGCCTCTAACCACTTGGTCCACACATCTCGGTTCATGGCAAGCATCTTCATTTGAGCCAGCGTTTTTCCTCTTTCCAGACCTGGTCGTTAGATATGTTCCATATAGCTCCTTATAGGTCTGCCTCATAGTCTCCTACCAGTCGGTCTCACCTCCATATATTTTCTTGGCACTCTTTCTTCCCCCATTCTACAGATGTATCCATACCATCGGAGCTGTCTGTGTTCAATCACTGATTTTACTGAGGGAATCTGAAGTTCTTCTCTTATTCTTTCATTGCTTATCCTATCTCCTAGTTTGTCCCAATATTCTTCTCAAAAATCATATTTCAGCAGCCATAATCCTGCTCATGTGCTTGTCTTGGGTCACCCAACTTTCACTGCCATATAATAGTGTTGGAAGATGTATTGCTTTAAATGTATGGAGCTTGATATCCTTTCCTACCTCCCTCTTTCCCACAATAGTATTGTATATCTGGTAGTAAGTACTATTTGCTTTATTTATCCTATTGGACACTTCTTGGTCTCTTTTGCCAGATTTAATGAAAATTGTTCCAACATAGGTATAGAAATCCACTGTTTCTAAAACTTCATCATTGCATACTATTTGTACATTGCCCATGTCCACTTCATCTCTGGCAATAGTCATAACCTTGCTCTTGCGGCTGTTGATACTCATTCCTTTCCGGGCGAGTTCCTCTTGCCATTCTATAATAGCCTGTTGAAATTTTTCCTCAGAGCTGTCACCAGCAACAATATTATCTGCATATAGGAACACCTGTACTTGTACTGTCCCCATGTTCCACATACCGACTACAGTCTAAGCTGTTCTTCTCCTCCATATTTCGTGGATTTCACCCATAAAGACAATAAATAATAATGGACTAAGGCTATCTCCTTGTTTCACACCTATTTCCAGAGAAAATGACTTTGACTCTCGGCCATTGATGCAAACTATTCCTTTAGGGTTTTGATAGGTTGATTTAATTGCTTCCAGGAGGTCTGCAGGAATTCTTTTGGCTCTAAGTGCCCTCCAGAATTTTTTTCATATTGAGGTACTGAATCGAAGGCAGCTTTTATATCCAAAAATGCTATATAATTGCTCTGATTCCTATCCTATGCCTTTTCTACGATAGTTCTGAGAGCGAATATGTGATCCTGGGTTTCTCTTCCAGGTCGGAATACAGCCTGGTCTTCTTCTAGTTTTGACTGTATCAGTGCCCATAATCTGCTTTCTAGAATAGTGGTGTACAGTTTATATGTTGGGATAAGCATATTGGTCTGTAGTTACCACATTCTGTTGTACTATCTTTCTTATTAATTGGCACAATAATATTATGTTCCCTGTCGTTTGGAATAACCTTACTGTCCTATATCTTAACATTAAAAATTAATGTTATATAAAATCCAAACTTGAAGCCATAGACCCACAAAAATTTAAGGAGTAGAACAGATATACTTATTTCTGTTTAATTACTTGATTTGGGTTGATGTTTTAAAGAAGTCGTTAATAGAAGTTTGAGTCTAGTAGGAAACTATTACATGTTGGCAGATTTTATTTTCGTATCAAATCTCTCTTAAAAACTGAAAATATTAACTATATTTTTTGGCCAAGGAAATTAATTATGTTTTTGCATGATTGAAAAAATGTTGAAGATAATGGTCATTAGTGATATAATATTTAACTACTTGATATTTTAGCATTTAATGTTGACGTTATGTAAGGTTTCAAGTATATTAATGGTGATATTGAAATAATATTTATTGGGTTTCTCACTCTTTTAGTCTGTTTCATCATTGTAGTACTTACTTAATTGATAAAAAATGGTCCTTGATGATGATGATAAAGTAAAGTTCCTTTAATCCTGCATTCTGTAATGTGGCATGCTGGATAATCTGACAAATCTTTTGAAAATAAAATTAATGAAATTTGGAATTAGAAGGGGTGTGGAAAACATTGCATCACAATAGGCTTATTGGCAGTTGTCAAATTAATAAGGCATTTATCATCGGCCAACTTTATGTGATTTTAAAGTAAATTTTTTATAAACCTACAACACACTTTTTTGTTCCATTATGACATATTATATAATTTCAATTCTTTATATTTTTTTATTATGTAATTTTTAATTCTATTAAACTGTAATTTTTTTACTTTCCTGTTATTCTTCTGATACTTTAGAACATCCTAAGTCACAAATGTGCTGGATTATTGGAAAGTTACAGTACTTACAGAAAGTGGCATATAAATGAAGCTCTTTGTAATTTAATAACACAGTAATCAATAATATACTGGGAAATAGTAATATTAAAACTAACAATAAAAAATGACAGTAATATAGAATATGTACGAGATGGTCAGGGTTGCGGTCAAAAAAGAACAAAATAGTTTTCAACTATTTATTGTCCTACGTTTCGCCCCACTTTGTAGGGCTTCATTAGGACTGTTCAAGATGATAAGCTAGACAGACTTCTTTTCCAGGTCTGTTTAGCCTATCGTTTTGATAAAGCCCTCCAAAGTGGGGCGAAACGTAGGACAATAAATAGTTGTAAACTGTTTTGTTCTTTTTTGACCGCAACCCTGACCATCTTCTACATATTTTAAAATATAAGGTCAACTATTTATATATAGAAAATAATATATATATTATTATATTGTGTCGTACTTTCCATTTCCATTAGGAATAGTCACAATTAGTACAATTTGAAAAAAAAAAAAAAAAAAAAAAAGGAACACAATAATAACTAGTAATGTAAGAAGTAATGGAAAAAAAAAATTAAGAATGTAGGAATAAATTAAGTATTTGCAAATATGCTAAGAAAATATTTTGTTGGTCAGTTTTGACACAAATGGGAAAATGTTATAATTCGAAGAAGATGGTTTCTGAAATTATGGCCGAAACGTTGGCACTAATAAGTATTTACTTATTTGTGTTCTTCACTGACCATACAGCCAATCATCTTCTCCTTATTAAAAAAGTGTCTTATTTGTAAATATCATAATATTTATTCTTAGGGTAACAACTAATAATCATAAAGTGGTTCTCAGTTGAACCATTTATTTATAACTTATGATTTTCCATCATAAATTTCTATTATAATACATTATAATAAAAAGAGATTGATTTCCTATGGCCTAGTTTCCAGAAAAATCGAGTTGGTTATCCTAACAGTTATATTTTTACATGCTTGTTTCATTCTAAAACAAATTTTTACAAATTTAAAATCATTAATAGTTTGTAACATGAAAATTTCCTGGTTAATGAAATGATGAAAATGTTGAAATTCTTATTGTGAAAGTTTCAAACGGATATGCCCTTGTAATTTTTCAATAATTTATTTTTAATAAATTTAATTGAAAAAAAAAACTATAAGAATAGTGAATGTATAAAATTATCTGAAGAGAAAACTTGTGAATATGAGTTTCAATGTACAAATAAAAAAAAACTTTGACAAAACTATAACTGAGGATGTACCATTAAAAACATTAGATGTTGCAACGGGCCAGACGGAAAAACTGTTTTATCCAGTTGTAACCATTATACAAAAAAATAAGACCACTCAGAAACCTAAAATACAAGGACTTAGTGGATTTATTACAATACATACCATCTGCACACCATTTTAAATTCTACAGCATGCACAAAGTGGAGAAGAGATAATTATAATTAATGAAATAATATTAATTTTAATGTATAAATTATTTAACAAAGAATGAAAGTTTGACAGTCTATTGAATTTATAACATGAAAGTCTATACATCTGATTTTATTCAAAGGCAAATTTACTAATATTGCATCTCAGAATAGATATTGTTGAAAAGGAAACATAATTCATTTGAATTAGTCCCATATTATATTCTTATTGCTGTCAAGTGGTGTTAACTATTCCTTTGATTTTCAGCGGTTTTCTGTTAGACGTAACATTGTTTGTTTTGGGAGTACATGAATAGATGATGACTTGAAGACCAATTAAGAATTTCTAACCGCCATCCTTAGAACTGAATGTAAAGTTGGCTATTGACGATCATTTCAAATAGAGGAATGAAAAAATGAAGTGGACTGACTGGAATAAAGATGATTTCAAGGGCTTCACTGAAGATTGTTCCAGTCTATCATTCCAATTTTTACTGACCGAAAGTGATTTATGATCATTTTTAGCATGTGAATACGTATTTTGTACTATTTATAGCTTCTTACAAATGATGTAATTACATCTTTCAAAAATGAGTCTTCAATTTGAATCAATATTTAACTTCAGATACATAACCAAGGAACGGGTGTATTAGTGTTTTGCCAAGTCTTTGAGTGTATTATTAGTGTAATGTACTTACTTTTGAAATGTTTAATCAACCCAAAGTAGGATCTATTTGCTGCTACTAATTTGCAACTAATATCTTACAAAATATCATTTTGTGAGTGTATTTCCAAGGCGAAATAAATAAGTGGTGTTCTATGCTCCCTTAGGCATGGAGCAGTTAGAGTGAATTGATCATCAGTGGTCACCTTAACAATTCTTCCAAAAGAAAATTTTTTTTTTTATATCTGGTCTGCCAACTTGTCAAGTTTGAAATTATCTATAATAGTCATAATTTATGCAAAACTATTTCTAGTAATATTTTCCCTTTTGTTTGTTTTGATGGACTAAACATTTTCTCGGAATTTTGTTGACCTGCTGTCATGGCATCAGTATGTCATTATTCTGATGTCTTGAATTGTTAGTAGTAGAAAAAATTCATTTTATAGGAGTTAATAAATTTGACATGTAAGTAATCAAATTGTAGTTGTGATTAATTGATAACAGACAACAAATTTAGTTAAGGTAAGGTGGAAATTTAGTAGTGCTAGAGGGAAAATTTAGTTATGACTTTTTTCTTTGTAGACCTAAGTGTGAAGGTCGAACCACCTGGGTCTGCAGCCGCTGCAGGAGGGGGTGGAGCGGCTCCAGTGAAGAGTGAATGGTCAAGTTATGGAGGTAGCACTCCATCTGCAGAAGGTGAAGAGGGGGGAGGGTTGCCTCAGCCTCCATGGCAGGGGAACAAAGTTGCTTCTGGGCCCCAGCAGCAACCCCCCACTACTCAACACAAGTTGACTGCGACAACTACCCCAGATGGTATAATTATTTTATATTTAGTTATATAGTTATTGAGTTTAGCTTATCATCTTATATCTTATTTTATTTCTGTAATTACAAAAAAATTGTATATTCGTTACGGTAGCAATTGTAAAATATAAGTCAAATCTAGAGAATTGCATGCATGAAATTTTTTTTTTCATTTACAATTTTGAAGTGAGGTAAAAGTGACTTCAGTGACTCCAAGGCTGTTTGTCTAAAGATAGTACACAAACATTTTATATTAAGGGTTTAGGGATATAAGGAGGTAAGAATAATTTTTGAGAGAAGAGAGCTTAAAGGTTGAAGGTGGAGGAAATGGTAGATATTTCTATTGAAAAATAAAGGCCTGATTGAGTGAAACAGATCTCTGCTCAATGACAAAATGAAATATTTCCCAGTGGAACTGGTTGCCCTTCAATGGCAGCCTGGAAGGAAGAAGCAAGCAATCCCTGAATTTTGTTGGTGCCCCACATTTTCGGATAGGAGAGGGTGTCAATGCACCTAGCTTAATCTGGCCCTCATCATTCAGGAAATGTGACTTCAAGTTTGGATTCAGGGACTTCTAGAATCCCCTGTTAATTTAAGTAGTAAGTATGAAGCGAATAAATTCTTAAAAAAATTTCTGAATGAAATCCTGAATTTTGAATTTCCTAAATCTTATCGAATTGTGTACTAATGGTTCAAATAACACCAGGACATCTGCCTGCTTGAAAGTGTGAAAGGTAGAACTAAAATGGTGAGTCATGAGGCCTTTTCTTTTATGATATTATAATATTTTTCTTTTCTTCTCTTTGAACTTTACCAGTTCATTTAATTTTCCTGTTTCTTTTTCAGCTTCCATATTTTTATATTGCTTTTCATATGTTTTAAAATGTTATCTATGTTTTCCTACTATAATAACTCAAATTAATTTACATTTGAGTAAAAGGAGGACAAATTTAAGAAAAACTAAAAAAAAAAAATATAATTGATGTAATACTATTAAATGAACAAAATATAAAAAAATTTGTAATATATTAACTAAGGCATTGAAAGCTATTTCATCTATTATTGTTCAAATTATTTAAGTTTCATTATTACTTTTTTGGATTAAAACTTTTCTCAGTTATAACAAGTTATAAAAATAAATATATTACCAATGGATCAGTTTTTTTTGTTTTGATTTTTATGCTAACTTTTTTTTTTTATAACTAGTTGCTATCATATATTAACCAATGCAGGTAATGTTTAAAGAAAGAAAATGTGTAGTTCCAGCTGCCTTGAATTTGCTCAAAGATCATAAATTTTTTGCATTAGTAAAAAGTTAGGAATGTTCGAAAAACAAGTCATCAGGAATTTTTACTTTTTTTCATCGAAAATTTCCGTTTTACCTATTGTAAGTGATAAATAATGAGAGGATTTTTATGCTGTAAAAATCTAAAAAACGTGAAGTTAAAAACTTCAAATGTGCAAAAGCGTGCAGTCAAAACTCAAAATGCATATATAACACCCAAATCCTGAAATAATTCACTTTATTGTTTAATTTATAATCTTAGTACTTATAAAACTTATCTTACCTTTTTTGAATCAATTTAAACTTGCTAAATGCTCTCAACATTTATAAAACAAACATACTTAAAAAAACTAAACTACTCTTGTTAAAACATAAAATTTTGGCCATAAGTGAATAGCTTTAAAAGAAAGTTAATTGTATTACATAATTTTATATTCCTATTATGAAGCATGAAATTCAATTTTTCAACTTTACAGAATTAGCTAAATTGTAAATTTTAGAAAAAAAAATGCTGGGCACTATGAAGAGGACTTAAAAATATTCTTTCAAGCAAAATTCTCATTTTAATATCCCCTAAAATTTCACATAGCATGCTTTTCCGCTTAGCTATTCAATTGTATATGTTCATGTGATTATACCATTAACCATAAAACTAAAAATAAGTCAATGTAATAAAACTTGAAAAAAAAAGTTGATTTTATTGTTGTCAATCGGTAATCTTGAATTTATATTTAAAATAATATACATCGATAGTATTATATAATAATATATAAAAAAAAATTCTCAAGATTTGTAATCCAAGTTAAAAACAAAAATACTGAAAATTCTCTATAATAAGCTTATAGAAAAACGTTTTCATAGTTATCCAGAACCACTTGTTAATTCTATTCACTTATGGTTTACTTGTTCTTTTTTTTTTTTTTTTTTTAGGTTGAATTTGACTCCTTATATGTTAATCAATGCATTTTTTTAACCTCAAATTTGTCAATTTTAAACCACAAATTAATAGAAGGAAAAAATTACTAAATGAATTAATATTGGCATACATTCACAACAATAATAAAACATTTTAAGAACAGAACATTAATAATAACTTATTATAGGAAAATGTTGGCAAATCGAAGGCCAGACATTGTATATATAGGGTAAGCTCTGACTAAATCCATTATTGAAGTATTCAATAATTTTTTTAGTTTATTTTTAAAAGATAAATTGTTTCATTAATTTAGTTCTTTTGGCTTTAGTTCATTATTTTCAATATCCCATTCTTGGGTTTAGTCTGAGACTACTGGGTTGATTTTTTTTTAGATATGTCACTATAGGTGCAGGTTACTCTAGGTTGTTCCTTAGTCCTTTTGTTCTGAAATGACGATCGATTTCATATGCCCATGTTCCGGTAATTTATTAAGATAAAGAATACATAATAAGTATTTTGGATCCATTATACCAAAACTAAAAAAAAAAAATCAATAAAAATAATCATTATATATATTTTATCCCTCCATCTGACATTTAGTCTCAAAATATGTTTTCATAGTTATATGGAATTATGTTCCCTTACATAAAATTTCGGAAAAGAAGAAATTATATGTGGGTGTGTGTGTGTGTGTGCATGTTTGTGTATATATATTTTTTAAATATAAAATAACTTAGCTAATTAAATTGTGATGAAATTTACTAGTATATTAGTGATTCCAAAAAAAAAAAGTCAATTATAGTGATACCAAGTATTTCATCATAAAGGATGTCTTATCGACAATTTATTGTTCGTATTATATTCTTCTCAATTCTTTTTATAATATTCGTGAAAAAAAATTCATTTTCTTGAGTCAAATTTCTTTTTTGTGGTGTCAAACCCCTCAATTATCATTAAAACGGTGTGTAATGATATATCAGTTTTAGTTTATAACTATTCTTTTATGAACTTTTATCACTTTTTATTATTGTGACAGCCTATGAATTTATTGTAAGTATTTTTTGAATTCTCATTACCATTAATTGTATTCAGTTTGAGAAGATTAATGAAAAAAATATATTAAAAAATGTCAATTGTCCTTCAAATGGTTGACATCAATTTTTGTTATTACATTATTTTTATGTAAACAATGTCATTGTAATTTTAAGTTTTCTAATTTTATTTAAACTTCTCTTTCCGAAGGGCGATGTGTAAAACATGTTTTCTGTTTACATAAGGCCACGTATGCATGAAGAACAGTTTATTTTATTTGAAGGGACATGTAGATCAATGTTAAAACACTTTATCTTATACATGTAAGAATTTATGATTATGAGAGATAGTTGACGGTGGATGAGGTAGGAGGAGAAGATGGTTGCGGGTGCAGTCAAAGAGAAACACTAATAAGTTGGTGTAACCTATTTTATTGTACCAACGTTTCGGCTAGAGTTTCTAGCTTCTAGCTGTTAGCTTGAAAATCATGACTATTCCTGCCCACAGACTGATATATCCCATTAGGCATTTGATTTTCAAGCTAACAGCCCTGAAGAAGGCTAGAAACTCTAGCTGAAATGTTGGCACAATAAAATAGGTTACACCAACTTATTTGTGTTTCTCTTTGACTGAACCCCCAACCATCTTCTCCTCATAAGAATTTATGTTTCCGGCTTATTTTATTTATTAACAATTATAAATCCATTTTATTTATTAACAATTATAAATCCAATTCTGCCTTAGAATCGTTATCTAGTAGTAAAGGGAACTTCGAAATTTAAGTAAGAGAAGTTATTATTAATATTGTTTTATTCTTTTATTATTAACCTTATTCATTAACCTTTTAGTGACTGATAGGTGGGAGCGCTTTGGTGCCTGAGACCTGTGGCAGATTGTGGAATATGTTTTAGCTATATTCACATTTGTTTTTGATACTTCATATTAATTCAGCAGAGAATTAAATATTATTCAATTTATTTTGTTATAACTTTTGTTTGCTAGGTTTGCTAGGAGGCTCTGTTTAGGTGTTATAGGCCAAAAATTCCTGAAAGATCCACTAGAAATTGCCAGGGACAATAGGAACTGATAAATCAGTGAACTGGCTTCAAGTGCTTAACTGGTCAAACTGATATATCAGTCTGTGGGCGGGAATAGTCATGCTCAAAGGGATATATCAGTTTCTAGTCCCTAAAGGGTTGACATGAATAAATTGTAAAAATTCCAGTACCTCAAAATTTATTTCTGTGATTTTCATATTATCATAGTTCTAATTGGAAAATATGCCATGAAAAGAAAATTCATAAAATATATGTTTAATTAAATTAATTATCTTTGTATATTATTAATAAAATTGTTTTAATATCTGCTGTAAACATCTAAATTTGACTTTAGGTAAGAAGCTTCAGTGCCCATTCTGTGAGAGGTTGTACGGGTACGAGACAAATCTGCGTGCACATATACGGCAGCGACATCAGGGAATACGAGTCCCATGCCCATTCTGTTCGCGTACTTTCACACGGAACAACACCGTCCGGCGTCACATCGCTCGTGAACATAAAACTGAGCTATCGCTCAAAGCCTTCCAACCTCCACAACCTCAGGTACAAAATCACAACCAGTAGCAGCGATCACTTGACTGTCATCTATCGTTAGCAACTTATCAACCTCAACGCATATACCTCATTTGATCTTTTTATTTTATTATTTTATACGTAAATATATATATTATTGTTATTTTTTCTTACAAGAAAGTAATAATCGAGCATATAACAGTAGGTATAATAGTTTTAATAATATAAAGTTTATAACGAATAAAGGTGCTGAAAAAAAAGAAAAAGTTTTAGTGAGGAGATTTGAGAGTTATAATAATTTGTTTTACTTTGTTCAATGAAGATTTTTTGTTACTAAGCTATTGTACTTAGCTCATTGGAACATGCGAATTATTTATCAGTGACTAAGTAACATAGTTTCATTTTATAGAGTTGAATTCTTTTGAAGCCAACTTTCATGCCTATCTGTGATTTAATAGTTGTTGAAATATTTACATTTCATTCTGTTTACTAATGCGAACTTTTTCTTTTTTTCCACCACCATATATATGAAACAAATGGTTCATAAAAACAGTGTTGTAATTGTTTTTAAAACCGCATCTATAATTTTGATATATGACATTGTTATTAGCATAAGCATACTGAAATAGGTAAATTGAAGTATTTTATTTTTATTTTCCGGTGTTTACAAACAAAGCGCACATTACTGACTCCTAAGGATGTAGGTCTGATTGTGTTTGCTTTGTGGTTTTCATAACTATTACTTTCAGAAAAGTATTTTGACTTCATTGAATTATTTGACAGGCATTCTGTGGCTATTATATTATTATTTTGGAATTTGATTTCTTTCGCACATCATATTATTTTTCTCTTGGAGAACTAGTCAATCGAGTGCAACTATTTTAAAAATCTTTTATTATAACTTTGTAAAGCTTTTTTTTTTTAATTTTTTTTTTTTAATATTGAAGTGGCTGTAACACTCAGGAAATTTTGCTTTGGTTAGTATTATTACTAGCCTAAACCACTTTTAAAAAAGAGAAAAAGGAAAAAAAAAAATAAAAATCCATCACGAACTCGGTGCCAAATCAGATTTAAAATTTTTTAAATACAAACAGTTTTATATTATTTTTATGAAGTCTAAACTAAAGAATATTAACATTTAGAGTTTTAAAGATATTAAAGTTTTGCAAACGGTTTAAATAGACTGGACAGAGGATAAAGTTTTATTTTAGTTTTTATATTATAACTGAGGAAAAATAAAAGATATAATTAAATTGTCATGCGCTGTCCTTAAAAAATGATTAGAAGAAAGTGAAAATAAGAAAAGGTGTTTTAAACATATGCTGGTAAATATATGGTGTTATAATGGTTTAGCAATAAAAATTTGCCTTTGATTAAATGTGATATTATATAGGGAAAATTAAAAGGCAAATTTATGTATTTCTGTTATATAGTTGAGTACATTTTTATTTCTCTCACTTCTATAATTATACCAAAGAAGTAGTTTAAAAAACCTAAGGAGATATGTATTTTTCTGATGAGAGTTCTCCTTTAAGATGTGTTACTTCAGTTTTAAAATTTACTGCATATGTTGAACTTCTTTTTTCATTTTTTTAAGGATACATGTCAAGACTTTATAATAATAACAGTTGCTGCCTTTCTTTGACTGTAAAATTTATTTATCTATTAGAGAATATATTTTTTTGTTCTTTCATTTCTAAAAGTTTATTTAGCTTTATTTTGTTATAACTATCTTGGAAAAAATCAATTGAATTAATGCTCAAAAGTTTTATTCATTATTTTTAAGGGTCCAATTATCTTTTATTGGTTTTTCTTTTTATCATTGTGCTTTTCTGTTTTCTATAATTAAAAATATATATATTTGCCATTGCATTTTATATCATTAATTGTGTAAAAATTATAGTGATTTGAAATGGCAGCCTGTTATGTTAAAAAATGCACTATTATGTTTTAATTTTTTTTTAGCCACTCTGATCTACTTCTTTATTGATATTTTAATTTCTGCGAAACGGATAGAAAATACAAAAATCAGAGTATAAATTATAAATACTAAACCTCAGGTATATTAATGATCACCCTTATAAGGCTTAAAGTGAAAGTAGCCTGCGTTCAAGGGATTCGCTAACTCCTATTCCTAGTCAAAGCAGTTTTTATTATTTTTTTTTTAAGTTTAAACTTTATTATTAATTTCTCTTTAGGTTTTAAGCCGTTTATTCAGTATTTCATATTGTGTTCTTCAACAATTAATCCTCAGTACTCGGACCAGATCTGATCTACTATTTTTGTGATTTTTCCTAATATTCTTTTCATCACCTTAGAATTATTATTATGTAAATATATTCACAATGCATAGTAAACAAATTTTTTATCATAAAAATTTGTTTATACAGGAATCAACCTCAGGATATTATTAACATTTTTGTACAGATTTTTATTAATTAATTTTATATATATATAAAAGTATATATATAAATATATAGTAATAAATGTATTGTAGGAATAAAGATAAAGATTTATAATGCGTATGAAAACAAATGGAACGTAAACGAGCGGTTAGGATAAACGGTTTGTTGATGTAATGAAATATATTTTACCGTATTTTCCTTCTGCTGCTATTCTGCTGCAGTTCTGGTGAGTGCCCAGCTCTCACTGTTCATCTCAGGTAGTTATCACTGTACAAATCGGCGTTTTATAATAGTAATATATAGAGATTTTTATAATGGTATTTACTTTAATTGCATTATAGGAAAACAATCTATTTGTGGCTGTACCATTAATAATTTCATTATATTCCCATATAATTTAATAGTGATACTAATTATATTTAATAGAAGCAACATATACAACAATATCATATAAATATATATATATTTTTAATATATTTACATATAACTTTAATAATCTGTTTTAAGTTTTTATAGTTTTATATATTTAATATAAATAACATATAAATATCAGGAATATATCATAGACAATATTAAATAATGTACCGCTGTTTTACTGACCAATCAAAATTGAGATGTCAGTTTTCTCCATTAACCAAAACAAACTGTTAATGTCGTAACTATCCAGATGCTGTGTACAAGTGATTACATCTAAGCATAAGTAGTATAATGTTACAGTGAAGCTTATCTGTGATGTCATAATTGAATTTTATTCTTTATATTTAGTAACTGTACTTAATTGCTTTAAACTTCTTATCTCATTCATTGTTATAATTTGCCGCTCTACCTCTTTGTTTTTTGTTTTTAATAGTACAATGGCTTTCTTCTTATACCTCAATAAACTATGCTATTTTCTCCTAAGTGTAATCTAAATGTGATGATTGCCAGTTGTTCATTGTTATTTAGATAACAATATATATTATATAATTATAAATATAAATGCATATATACATATATATATTTAAACTTGTAAATAATAGCTAGGTATATTCAAACTAAATAAAGAAATAGATTGATTATTAGGAATGATATAACATAATCCGAGTGCAGTAATTGAAGGTTGTGTTATTATGGGTACAGCCACATGTTTTTAAAATTCCTTTATTGTAAATGTTATGTTGTTAATGCTAAAAGGTTTGCTAATATAGAAAAAACGGGTTCGTGTGGTATTTCTGTTGTCTGCACTGCTCTCATCTTTACATATATCCTTCATCATGTTTTCTTTATCTTTCCTAATTATTTCGATTTGTTGTTCCATATTCCATTTTCACTGTTAAAGAGATAAAGACCACATGGACAAGGATTCCACTGTTGTTTATTTTAGCCATTTTATCGGCCTGATATTCTGTCGATTAAAGCCCATATACAATTTTTTATCTCAGGTGGGGCTTTTAACTTCAGATTTCGGACATTGTTATTTTTGTTTAAACAGACTCCTCCATACTATTATATTTTTGTTGTGCATTAAATAATGTTAGTCTATATATTTATATGATAAATTGCAGTGCAATTAACTCAAGTGTCTTGATCATCTCTGCTGTGGCTTATTGATTGTAAGTGACTTGAACGTTTTATTAGAATAATCATTCTTCTACCACTTTGCTTATATTTTCCACTTTGCCAATATTTTTATAAGTAAACTCGATTGGGGAACAGCCGTCACTAAATTTTCTTTCGAGAACCATTTGAGGAAAGGTGATTTGATGAAAAGGTTAGATGCAATGATGAAGAAAAAAATTATTTACTACTAAACCTGCTTGGGCAGTAGGATTATCTCTTCATTTATTTATTTTTTCTTTTTGTATCTGGTTTATGTGTGTTTCTAACAATTAATATTTAAAGATATTTATTATCGAGTATTCAACATTTTCTATAAAAGATACAAAAAAAAATTAATAAAAAAACTTATGTTTTGATTAGATGTTACACTTACTGTTTGTTGTTCGGTGTTTAAAAAATTAATTAAAATTATTGTGTACAGTGGAAGAGGAACTCTTTTGTTGTCCGTAAGGCAGTTATTTTAAAATTTATGAAACCAGGGTATGTTTGGCATTTACGTAGGTAATAATATGTTTCATTTCACATTAGTCTGTATAAATGAGCGTGTGTGTTTTCACTATTTCAGCTTTTCCCTCTTATCCTTTGCTAACCGTATCGTATATATTTCATAATGTAATTTGTTTTCTGCTCTTGTTTCTTTTTTTAATAATGATTCAGATTGTAACTTGATTATGTTTGCATTAGCTCTTTCTGCCCAACCTGTTGATACTGTGTTGTGATTAGGTGCTCACTGCCAAATACATGCAAATAATACTTGCAACTCTTAGTACAAACTACCTAAATAAACAAAATAAGGTATACATTGGAATTTATCGATGTTTCTATCTTTCTCTTCTTAATTATAAAAATATACCTCTCTTTTTGAACTTATTCTATATGAAGTAGTATTTAGGTAAGACTTATGTGGCAGATTGACAAAATTACTTTGTTGTATCTGTAACATAATGCTATATATATATATTTATAAATAAATATATATAAGTATGTCTATTATGTGTAAGTGGTAATTGTTTTATGATAGGGTTCGCAACTTTTGTCCGTGTGTCCGCCTAAGGTGAATGAGCGGGTATTTACATTGATTACGGGTCAAGTTCGAATCAGATTTAAACTCATTAGTACAAAGATACCTACCTCATATTTTACAGGGAGATAAAGTGTATAGTTATAATATTATTGTGTGAATTTAGTTCTTTCAAGTTTTAATTATGTGGTGTGGATGTGTATTTGTTTTTGTTGAATGCAAGTTTTTATTTATAAAAAAATATACCCAAACACAATTGATTATTAAATATAAGGCTATTTTTGGCCTATCATATATATTACATTAAATAAAAATAGAAAAAAAAGGTGTTGGGTTTAAGGAATCTTTTAACTTTGTTATTATTTACCACATTAAAAAAAAATAGTCCAGCTCAGGTAATTTAGCCTACAAATTATTATAAAAAATAATGTTTTACAGATTTATTTGATTGGGTATAAATTTATTATATGTATATATATATTGAGTATATAGTTTTATATAACCGTTACTACCTCAAAAAAACAAAAAAAAAAACAAAAAAATATAGTTAAATAATATTAATTTACTAGTTTGATGGTGTAGCATTGTTAGTAGTAGTTATTTCATCCTTTTTAGAAATTCTTTCCCAATTTTGACATGTTAATAATAAATCTTGTGCTTATATGTGGAATATATTTGATGGGCCTTTGTGGAGTTCCTCTTCCATTTATGTCTTAAAGACGTTTGTATTCTTCTGTGAAATGCGGAAATGAGTTTTCTAAATTCTGGTTGGAATAAAATTACTCTTATCTGAGGTTACACTTTTGGAAGATTTTTGTGAATAAGAAAAAAAATTACAAGATAATTGTTTGACGATGTGTCATAAAAATGACTTTTACCAATGAAAATTGGGGACAAATTTTGAAAAAGGTCAGCTTCATGAGCAAATTGTGAGTTTAACTCAGTTAAATTGCAGGGTCTTTTCTCGGCCTTCATGATAAATTTAAGAAAGTTTGATAAAATATATTTTATGGAGATTTTGATTTTATTTTTAATTTTGGAATTGTTTGTTTCTTATGAGTATTATCCCTTGTAGAAATTTGGTGTTATTCCTATATGTAAGTTTGACAATGTATTTACTTGTTACTTGTATTCACTCGCTTGCATTTGAAAAGACGCACATTTTTTCATTTTGTAAATTTTACTAAGCTCACTTCTACCTCTTGTTGCATTTAATTTCAAAATATTATTTCGATTTGTGTTAATTATTTACTCTCCACAGCAGGTATTTTTGGAATATTTTTGCATATTTAAATAAATCGGTGTTGAAAATAAAAAAAACAACTTAGCAAAAATTCCATGTTTATATATGTATGACATATAGTACAAGGATTATTATTTGTATTAATAAGTGGTAAATAGAAGACATGTGGGAATTAATTGAAAGTTTAAAAGGATGTATGTGTATTTTATACTAGTTGTTTCTAGGATTGTTTGAAAGTAATTTGAAACCAATGGAAATTTAAAGTTGTCGTCTTTGGTTATCAAATTTCATTCAAACTCAGGAATAATGCCCTGTGAGAGGGCCTTGCTCAAACTTGATCAAAAAATCGGTCATTTTCCATACTGACCGTACTGTCTCCCGTCCATTTTCGAATCTACCTCCTTTAGTTCTTTATCCATCTTGTACTGCAAAGGCTTTGCCACATTTTTTCTTATTCTTAGTTATCTTTTTGTTTAGAGAAAGACAAAGGGTTTGAAATATCACCTGCGGACCATTTCTCTGTTTATGATTTTATCTTATTTAATTTTTAATTCTATGTTCTGTATTATTTTAAACATTAAAATTTATTTTCATGTTTATTTTGGGCGCACTCTAAAATTTCAATAGAGCTGTAATATGTTAAAAAAATGAAATACCTGGTTCTTTGGGTGTGAGGATTACACACTAAAATAATTTTATTGGAGAATGAAAACTATTATTAGCCATCATTTTATTATCTTACAAAGTACAAATATTATTCTAAAAGGAGATGTGTGAGTGATAGAATGATTGATGGTGTATTTTGACATCTGAAGAACAGTGTGCCCATAGATTATGTGTACTTAGTTTATATATTGTATATATATATTTTTTTTTTAATTTGAACTTAAAGTTCATCTTTATTTTTATTAAAGAGAAATCTAATATTTTACAAATATTAAAAATATTTGTAGCTATAAGTTTTTATTTAATTTGTATGGGCATTTTTTGTTCTGTATCAAATACCTCATATGTATATGAAATATATTGTTGTTTATTTTTTTTTTAGATGACCCTTTTTTTTTCTTGTTTAATATTTTGATTCTCATTGTCTTTGTTTTGGGATATATATTATAAGTAATAAGGTATTTTGGATTTTCATATTTGGTATTTAATCATTCGATGATAGTGAGCTTATTTGTTTGAAGGCAACAATTTGTACATGTCGATATAGAGCACTAGATGGTCTTAATGTATTGCACAGTATAGAGTATTAGACAGATTTGGGGTTAGGAAGAGGTGCAACTGTAAAATGTTTCAAAACTATTAACATTTATCGGCCCTATTAATTAAGTAATAAATTGGTCTTGTTTCATTAAATAAACCTATTATTCTTTATAGTCTAAAATTATAGCTTTCATATTAAGTGCTAACAAAAGCATAGTGACTTTTAAATTGATTTAATAGTACAAATGACTCTCCTTATAAATAATTCTACATTTTTCTTCAAATCGGAGATGCATTTCAATATTTGTTATTTTGAATTGATTTTCAAGTGATTCATTTGAAGTAGAGTTCATTTTTATGAGCTCAAGTCCAATATCCTGACAATCATTTTTTTTTATTTCTTTTTTTATAAATAATTTTTGCTCTAAATTTTGGAATTATTTTTTCAACTTTTGTTCACCTTCCTAACCTCAATGTGTTGATTGGATGTATCTTGGTAGCCTTTGTTTTTTTAACCTGTTTAGTTTTAACTTATGTTCAGCACGGGAGAAAATGTCAATTTGTGATTTTAAAAATCTTGTCATTTTCAAGAATAATTGGGATAAGGTTTTAAGTTTGTTGATAGCTGTTTATTAATTGTTATAAATCTGTGGTTTACTCCTTCTCGAGAGGTGAAAAAATAGAGCTTAACAGACTAACATGTGTTAATTTCAGTCGACGTATACTCTTTTTTCAGTAACTATTTGCTAAGTTGCCGAATTAATTGTTTGATTTATTGTGTAAAAGTTTTGTGTTCATTATTGAAAATAATTATGTACAAATATTGTAACTGATGCAGCAATATCCTGTTTGATTTGTGAATAGGATTTATATGTCTTATAAATCTTGCTCAATAACTTAAAATTAGGTAAAAAAATTAATGATAAAAGCATTTGTAACTGTATCCGTATTCGTTAATTATTGAATCCATAGTTATTTGAAGTTTATCGCATCTTGTCTATCCAATCTTTAAACAAATAATAGCTAAACAAGACCCTTTAGTGATAATGCTACATCGTGATGTTCATATTTAGTCATAAAATTTAGGTCATTGGAACTACTTTAAATAAATGAGAACAATTAATATTTAAGTAATTTTATTGATAATGCTTAACAAAATGTACCTGCTGACTATCATCCATTTGTTAAAAATGAATGGAATGAAATGTAGATAAATTAAATTATCCAAAAATAGCTTAAATTATATTTAAAAAAATAAATTGATTATAAATGGTTCATGGAACACAGTTTTGAATGTGATCCTTACCATGATTTTATGTTTTAGGAAAATTGTTCTAAATGTAATAAAAATTATATTAAATTTTAAATTTATGTCATATTCTAATGACCTGATATGTGATTGAAAATCTGAGACATTTAAAAAGGCGGTCATTTAGAGTGTTAAGTCTTATTTACTAGCTTAACCTGTAATACTCCTCCATATTATTTTTGGCTATTAGTTTTGGATAATTTATAATTTATTTTCTATCTTGTTGTTTTTTGTTAGTTTATTTCATTTTGTAGAGTGTTACGTGTTCATATAATGAACCCATTGCACTTAGTTGGAAATAGCTGCTGTTAAAAACGTTGAAGCTATTTTTCTAATGATGTATTTCTTGTTGTAATTAATCTCTGGAAGAGTATTTGTGTTGTTAAGGTAGTAAATACAAAAGAGACTATTTTAATACATGTGAAAATTCATCAATAAAAATACATTTTTGTGATATTTAAAAAAAAAAAAGATATATTATTCTGATTTTTAAAATATAGACAAATGATAATGGGGTTAAATGCAGCATGTACAAAAATTTTAGATAATAATTAGCAAAAATGGTAATGGAATGTATAAGTCTTGCTTATGAAGCAGGGATAGCTTTTAAGGAGACTAGATTAAGGGTAAATCTAACAAATTATAAAAAAAATAAATAGATTTTATAATATTTGTAAATTCACAGATTTGTGGAAGACTCGTTACAATTAGGGTTTGTTATGTGCTCCAAAGGAAGGAATAAGAACAAGTTTGAGTTGATGTGATGCATAACATGGCAGACCAATGTTTTGAGAATAAATCGTAACTTTTTAAATTAAAAAAGTTGGAAATATGATTAAAATTTTGATGTACACCTGATTATAATATATAAAAAAAAGTATACAAATTTAGTATAAAAAATTAGAAAATTCCAAAAAAAATAATAAATGTGTTATGTTCCCTTATGTCAAGCACATGTAGTTAATTGTAAAAATGTGAAATTAAATGTATTTTGGTATTATATATAAAAAAAAGAAAAGTTAAATCAGTGTTTTATGTGTACCAATTATCCAACTTATGATGGGAGATCTGTTTTTGTGCTCCCAAAATCTAACTGTATTGGTTGTCTCCATGTTGTGTAGATGCATACTGTACTTAGATGTTATATATATATTATAGTTTTTAAGGATGTAACATTAAATAAGAAGCAATTATTTGCTTGGTTAATGGTTTATAATAAAATTATATGTTTAGGATGTGTAGAAATTGTTGCCAATTTGTTACATTAAAAAAAAAAAAGTTATATTAAAAAGAAATTGTAATCCAAAATTCACTCACTTAATGTATGTAGTAGAATTTGATTGGTCCATGTTTTTTCTATGTGTAACTTGTTTTGTGAGTTAAAAAAGGAGTCACATTTGCAAGACAAACAGATTTTTCAATTGGCTCAGAAGTGGCGAAATATAGCCTTACCCTATTTTGCTGAATTAAAATGACACGAATATTTTTAGAAGGTACATCACAAAATAGTTTAGGGTAATAAAATAAATGAAAGGTTTGTTCTTGCATTAAATTTACATGGAACTTTAAAAGTACTAATAAAGTAAATTTGTTGCTTTTATCAGTGTTATTTTCAGTCTTCCTTATTCCTTTTAAAACAATGTATGCAAAAACAGAAGTTAGTTCTTAAATTGTTGGACAATTTTTTTCCTTTTGATTATAAATACTGTGGAACTTCTATCTATTGCATCCCAAGGATCCTAACAAAAAAAAAAATTAATATATCCTAATAAAAATAGAGTTTTGCTGTGGGTTATTTCCTGGCAAGCTGAAATTTGTAGTGATTTCACATTCAAATGGAGAAATTTGAAGTTCGTATTTGTATATCTAAAGGCTGTGAGCTTTAGATGTAGCATTAAAAAGAATTTGGAATATCTTGCCGGAAATTCAAGAAACATAGATCCCACAGCAAAATACAAATATAATAGGAAATAAATAGAAAAGTACTAAATCCTGCATCAATTGAATTCTGCTTATTAAAAATTCCTTTAATAATAAGCCAGATTGAATGAGTAAAAGAAAGTAATTATTTGAAAACATGAAATATGTATTTCTGTGTGCTAATTATCTGTTGAATGAATTAATTCTCATTATATAACTGTAGCAATACATTACTAGCTCAACTGTTTTTAAGAACATTTTGAGTAAGGAATTAAATCAGTATGCAAATGAGTTTAAATCAATCATAACATTTTAAAAGGAATCAATGTTCCCAAATTAATTAAATCTTTTTCAATTTCAAACATTATTCTTTGAGTTAGATATGTATATCCCTTAAAAATCAATGCCGTTTTTCAATTTCAGGCGCTTTTTAAATATTGCTCCTTCTTAAAGTCTCTCCTTCCCGTTTTAAGCTAATATTTCAAAAGTGATATAGGGCCCTCGCTCTCCAGGGGTTTAGCGGGACGGGTCCAGTAGGGAAGGGTTGCCTTTTTTTTAGTGTTATGATCTCCTCTTGTGAGATTGTGGCATGTCGTTCATCGACCAACCTACTCGCTATAATTGTCCGTTTGAAAAGACAGATAAGTAAGGCTTCCATGGAGGGCGGGAGTGGAGGGTTTGATGCCGTTTTTCTATTTCAGGCGCTTTTTAAATATTGCTCCATCTCAAAGTCTCTCCTTTCCGTTTTAAGCTAGTATTTCAAAAGCGATATAGGACCATCGCTCTCCGGGGGTTTAGCGGGGCGGGTCAGGCGGGGAAGAATAGCCTTTTTTTTTGTGTTATGATATCTTGTGATTTTTAAATTTTAAAATAATTTGTTAAAGGAGTAATTGAAAAATAGGATAACATTTTATGTTCTTAGAAGAAAAAGTACATATTTAATGAAATAGCAATTAAAAATCAATAATAAGAATAATTGGAAATATTATATTTGAGTAAATATTAAATTAACGGTTTTTGTTGGAACTTTTTTTTTTTTTACGTTTGCAGGAGAGCCTGTTTTAGTAGCTTTGGTGGTGGAGCCTCTACATTGGATGTTATTAAAAGTATCTCATGCATAGATCACTTCCAGCTCCAATCATTTTGTTCATCTGCAAATTCCAAAATGTTAATTTCTGGAAAGCCCTAAATGAGAGGAGAGATGCTTGGCTCTATCTTCATTAGACAGGAGAGAAAGAAGATTAAATTATCCCATAGTCAAATATTTTACAAAAAGTTTGTATTGCATCTGAGTGTGTTTAGGAGCTCTACCGGTATAGCTTGAATATTAGATGTTGAGCAAAAAGTAATCCTTGTCCGATTGCCTTTCACTCCCAATCTATATAATTCATTATCCACTCAAAATATTTCATGATTTGCTGTTTCTTCAGAAAGAAGGAGAAAAGTATGGTGAAATTGTGTACATCTTGTGGCATTTATATGATTTTGGAGGAAATGCAGTCTAAAGCACAAGAAAAGTATTATATTTTCTCCCACTCTGATTATATTGTCTATATTATAAAGTTTTAAGGCTAGAGTTGGTGTCATTATTTGATAAATCTGGCCAACCATCTAGTATTTTTTTAAAAATTTATTAATTATATACCAGATTGGCCATACATGGTTGATATAACCGTTACTTTTTTTTTTTTTAACAGTTGATTATGGGGAGGTATAGTCTCATACAAAAGACACCCCTAACTATGTACAACATTATAATAAAAAGAAAATTAGATAATATAATCAATGCTTCTTGATAAAAGAGGAAAATAAAATTAATAATGAAAAATAACAACACTCATAGACCTAACAAAACAAACAATTGTTCTCTAATGGTAAAAAAAAAAAATTAATTTAAAAAAAAAAGACGAGAGAAAAAAAATATTAGTAAAGTATTGAATTATTAGTAATATTGAATTTATGACAGAATGTCCTGCAGCAGCCTGGGCTTCAGTCTTCGGGTTGAGGTTGGATGCCCCAACTTGTAGGTCACTGTGGGTAAATGGGAGTGGAACTTGATAAACCGTTTTTTATATGTAATCCTCTATTGAGAACATATGTGATTCCCGATGCAATTGGCGATTTCTATGAATTTTAGGACTTTAGTTTGAAAAGATTGTAATTTTTTTATTTTTTTGTAAAGGATGCCGCACCCCAGACTTCACAGCCATACATCACCAGTGGCCTGAGAATTGTTTTAAATATAAGAACAGTTGTTTCTGGTTTTAATTTGGAATTTCTATTTAGAATAGGATATAGCATTGCTAACCTTGCGTAGGTTTGAGTTAGTTTAATTTTGATATGGTGATTCCAGGTAAGGCGATGATCTAGATGAATTCCCAGGTATCTTACTGTTTCACTGGCAGGATTCCATTTCACATTTTTACCTTTGAGGATTAGTTCCGGTGGTCCTGGTGGGTGTCGAAAAGTAAAAACTTTTGAATTACATTTTCAATGTTCAGACTCATCATCTATTTAGTGAAGTATTGTTCTAGATCATTAAGATGACTTTGCAAAGTGTTATTATTATGTCATCATGTTGAAAGAACACTGCTGTATTGTTAGCGAACATAGCTATGGAGGTGTGTGTGGACTGGATGATGAGAAGCTAGGCGGCTCTCCAGCCTGTAACCACTCTGCAGAAGGCCCTCGACAAGGCGTATTCAGTCAATTAGGAAGAAAGGAATGACCGTGCCAGGGGATGAGCCCTGGACACTGACGCAGGTAGAGGAGAAGGTCTAAATAAGAGGGTAGAGAGAGTCGGAGGTAGAGTATCAGTTCTAGTTGCCGAGATGAAGAGGACAGAGTAGAGCTGTGGAGAGATGGGATCAGCTACACTGGTTGCCGAGATGAAGTGGACGGACCAATATAGCCGTTTAGGAAAGGTGCCAGTTCTAGTTGCCGAGATAAAGCAGACGGACAAGAACTGCGGAGAGATGGGATCAGCTACACTAGTTGCCGTGATGAAGTGGCCGGACCAATATAGCCGTTAAGGAAAGGTGCCAGTTCTAGTTGCCGAGACGGACAAGAACTGGGGAGAGACAGGATCAGCTATACTAGTTGCCTAGATGGAGTGGACGGACTAGTATAGCCGTGAAGGGCAAGTTACAATCTTAGTTGCTGAGATGAAGTGGACAGACTAGAGCTGTGGAGAGATGGGATCAGCTACACTGGTTGCCGAGATGAAGTGGACAGACCAATATAGTCGTTAAGGAAAGGTGCCAGTTCTAGTTGCCGAGATAAAGCAGACGGACAAGAACTGGGGAGAGATGGGATCAGCTACACTGGTTGTCGTGATGAATTGGACGGACCAATATAGCCGTTAAGGAAAGGTGCCAGTTCTAGTTGCCGAGATGGACAAGAACTGGGGAGAGACATGATCAGCTATACTAGTTGCCTAGATGAAGTGGACGGACTAGTATAGCCGTGAAGGGCAAGTTACAATCTTAGTTGCTGAGATGAAGTGGACGGATTAAGATAGTTGGAGAGGAGAAGAGGATTGTAGGAGATAGGCCATTATTTTAGGTAAGCGTTAACAAAACACAACTCTTAAGATTATACGATTGGCAATGAACCGATCTATCTCAAGCAGAGTGTACGCCATCCGTGCAATGATTAGGCCTAGACAAGGGTGTGGATCAGTGTTCGAATAGCGGATTTAGAGCCCCTTATTTATAGGCTTAGTCCATGCAGCTGTAACCAAGAAGCGGTCTTAACTTGTCTGCTTGAGATAGTTTCGTGAGAGAGATGTGGAAGACCTCAGGGATCTAAAAGTAAGTAAACACCTTAATATCTGTGTTAGTACATTTTTGGTGAATTTTGTTGAAAATAATTATAGCTTGGTATAGAGAGAAGTATTACCAATACCATGCCAATGCATATTCTCAGTTTCCAATATTCAAAATACTTTAAAACCTGCACATTATCTTTCTGTACTGGTCTACTCGTATCTACTTTATACACACACACTTTTTTTCTCTTACATAGTAATTCTATGCAGGAGTTTTATTTAAAAAAGTATACATACTTCATGCCAAACTCCATACTTTATGTATGTAATGTAGTGTTAACATTGGAATGTGTTATAGTACTATACTAAAAATAAGATAACTGAAACAAAAAAAAAAAAAACAAAGAACAAATAAAGTATAAAATACAATAACTAAAATGATGCAATTAGAACATGTGGTTTGAGAAGGCAACTAATTATTTAATACAATAGATAACAAAGAAAGTATATGGATAATAAAAATGAATAAACATAAATACAGTGTGGGAATTAAATATTGAATTAGAACAAAACAAATAATTAACAAAAAACCAAATAATTAAATTAATTGTTATTTTATAAGAGGTACAATTAGGGTATATATGATGATTACATTTGGATTAAATCCATATTAGAGATGAAATGCATCAGCTGTTTTTTTTGTATTTTCCGAAGATTTCAGATTGCTCAAGTGGCCATGTATCTCTGTGGGTTATGCAGGTTTTTATTAAAATGAACCTTTCTTGATCATCGTACAGCATTTATTGGAAAAGTAAGTAATTAAAAGTTTATGAAGTTTGTCTGTCGCAATTACAGAAATCAATGTTAGTTATGTAAAATCACTTGAAGTAGTGTTCGGACGGTCCATGTTCTGTCAGTAATTGAGTTACTTCGTTACTCATTCCTGAATGAGGTCAGTTCTAATGGATTTTTTAATGTAGGACAAGGGGACTGAACTGTAGTCGATGGGAAGCTGAGTATGGTTTTGCCAAGCTGTGGCTCTTTCATTACCGCTAACCCCACTGTGACCTTTAACCCATTGTAATGAAATTTTAATATTTTCATTCGTTATTTTATGTTATGCCTAATTGCCTCGGTAAGTAAGTTGTGGTTGTTTGAATTTTTTACAGGATCTATTAATATTTTGTTGTCTGTGTAAACATTATAAGATAAGGTGGGGTAGTCTGTCTGTCTAGCTATATACTGTGTGGCAATTACTGATAATTTTTCAGCTTGATTGTTAGAGCAATGTGTTGCTCATCATAACAAGTGTTATGTTGTAATGTAAAAGCACACCCAGTTTTCTGTCCATGTTAGCTTCCGTCAGTATAGGTACCGATTGTTAGCTAGTTGGAATTGTCTAAGTCTTCAATGTGTTGTCTTAATTTGGCTTGCAGTGGTGGATGTATGTATCCATTGTTTAGATTTTTATTCAATACTATTTGTCCGATGTCTTTGTTGTTATAGTTCTGTTTATTAATTTTATAAACAGTCGTCAGTTCTTTTATTTTGTATTTTATCAGTAGAATTCCTGTTAAGCACACAGGCAGCGTCATAGGAGATTGTATGAAAAGCTCTAGAGATCTTCATTTCAATTATTCTTTGAACTCTTTCCAGTTTTCTGAGGTTCCGTTTTTTTATAGTTCATGATTCCGAGACGGGTACCTCATAAAGTAGTTTCGAAACTATGACACCTTCATATATAACTCTTAGTGCTTCCGCTTTCAGTCCCCTCTTCTGTCTTGCGGCAATCTTTAATCCGTTTATTGTCTGTAGTGTTTTGTTTGCTACCGTGTGGATTTATGCTATCCAGTTCAGAGTAATTAATACTTTCTCTACTCTCTGGAGTTGCTCCTGGTCACTAACATATATTCCTTAATTCTATTCTAATATTTTAAATGGAACAAATTGTATTTATAACTATTTATGTCATCCATGTTATGATATGGCTAGCATTAGTTTATTGTTACTATTACATTGGTCATTGTCAGTTACCCCTTGTCATAATATATATATTTTTGTGGATCTTTATTAGTCAAGAAAAAAGGTTATCAATATATTCATATATAGTTATCTTGTTTCTATTTTTATTAGAAAACTATAACTCAGATCAAAACATTGGCACGCAATTAAAATAAGTTTTACTTATCTAAGTGTTTTCTTCTCTCCCTGCAACCCCTGACCAACTTCTTCAATTTCTTTTGAGGTTGACTAAATCTAAAACCATGATTCATTTCTAAATTAAATAATTAATCCTGTTAGAGGAATTATAATTATTTGTAAATAAATCATTGGACCATGATTTACTGTTTAAATTAGCAGTAGTAACAGTTTTTCTTCTTTAATCTTGATATAGTTCTAGATATTTGGTCATTAGAAAAACATTATTCTTTGATCGATTCTGTAGTGCCTCTTTGTTTGTTGAGTTTTCTTATCTAAGTAAAGAATCAAACGTAATCAAATATTGATCAATTATCATGATAAGAAAAGAAAATGAAACAAGTTACTTACAGATAATTTAACTGATTCTGTTAAGACTAATTCCCAAGTAACACGTGGGGACCATCCAGCTTAGGCTAGATTTGGATCTCTGTTTGCCTGTTTAGGAATTATAATCAATAATATATATATATATCGTAAGGACAGGACATATATATACATGTATGTGTATATTATTATTATTATTATATATTTTTGTAATTTCCTCTTCTTCGATAAATAGTTATTTTATAAATATAAATAGTTTAGATTAGTTTGGTCCATGTATTTCCACCAAAGAGCAAACTGGTCGACTTTATCATGGATAGAAAACTAACCAACTCATCATTCAGAAGTTATGGGGGCAAAAAGAAACATTTCAAATTTTTTTTTCTTCCTTAGCCACAGGAAGTGGGCTATTACACCATTTTTCCTCTCACAGCCCAATACAATTTTACTTTTACTCTTATTTGGTCTACATCCTGCTGAATATCTTCCAGACCAATATACATTAAAAGATGGTCTCCATCCATGTCTCCCACATTGTATAGAGGACATTTCGGTGAATCTATGATGCCAATTCGATAGAGGTGTTTTTGGAGCAAATCATGTCCTATTAGAAGGCGAAAACAAGCCACTCCCTCAGCTCTGCTAAGATTGCCAGGATTTTGTTTATCTTTATGCAGTAGGCTCTCCCACTTCTTTCCTTCCGCTTGAACTTTGTGTTCAGCACTTGTCCTGTCTTTACAATAAGAACTTATCGTTGATTTTAATGTTCTGTAGGAAAGTGGTTGAACAGGCTGGTTCTCTGCACAACTGAGCTTAGCTAACTTGTCAGTTTGTTCATTACTATGTATACCAACATGGCCAGGTATCCACTGCAGAGCTATAACCTTTCCTCTTTTCTTCATGATAGCATCCATGTTTCTACACTTTTCTTCCGTGGGTGATCCTGCGACACCTAGTGTTGTTAATTTTTGTATTTCAAATATTAAGGATGGCAGCATACGTCCATCTAAAGTCTGGTGAATTTCTGCTATGTTGAGTTAGTATATTTAAATTCTTTCAACTTTTGTTGTTTCCCTACCATGATTATAGTACAAATTAATCCAGGAGAAAATAGAATAGGAGAATAATTATAAATGAAGTATTTATATCATAAATCATTGGAATTAAATCAAAACCGATGTGCTACAATAGATGTTTGCCAGGGAGAGTGGATGCAAGGGCCAGTGGAGTGAACATCTCTTGGAGTGCTGAGAGCCTGACCACCCCTTGTCTACTGTCTGGTAGCGTAAGAAGACATAAAGAATCAACAGTCACCAAAGGAGGTAATATAATTGGCTCAATGTAATAATAATAATTCGTTTGCCCAATGTAGGGTTAAAAAAATTTGTAAAAGTACCGATTCATTTAAGTGTAATTGTGTTCTGATTGTCTAGAAAACCCACCCTGAGATAGAGTCAATAATTTAAAATAAAATTTTTATATGTAGTTAATATTTAATTTATTCATTTAAACCTTTTCAGCATCAAAGCTATATTTTAAATCTGAGAATAATAAAAACAATTGAATTCCTTATAATTATTTTTAATAAATTTTAAATGTGAATGTAGCCTTCAAAACTTCGAAGGTATCCCTAAAAAGTTAAATAAACACTAATCTGATAGGTAAATGTCCGAAAGGTTGACCAAAACATTGGCGGAAGGATTGCATCAAGACTGATCTTGTGTATTTAGGTGTGAATGGACATCATTGGGTTGATGTGTGTGGACAGTGATCGGTGGTAATGGCATCGAACCTTCGTGTTCGGTTCTATTTTTATTACTATGGCATATACTTAATTCATATAAATTTTCTTTTAAATATAAAATGTGAAAAAAAGTGTTACCTTTAACTCCGGGGGGAAACTTGGCATTCTGTAACATTACAATTTTTTTTTAAATAAGGCAAAAAACCATATAATAATAATATGTTGTTACATATTTTTGTGAATATGTCTTTGTACATTCTCTTTGTTTTCAATTTTTTTTTCCTATATCACATTTACCTTTAACTATTTGCATATGGATGTTTATTGTATTATTATGCAACTCTCACTGTGGCCCCATTTACTTAGATGAAATATTAATTAAAAATGTGATGCTTGAAAGAATTAATTGATATATATTTTTTTATTTTTTTGGAATTAAATTATATACATTTAAATTAGGATTAATATTCACTATTATATAAAACTGAAGAGTTTGTTTGTTTGAGTTCATTAATCTCAAGGAATACCTGTCTAATTTGAAAAATGTCTTTTTTGTTAGCAAAACCGTTTGTCGAGGAAGGCTTTAGGCTATATAGCTTCATACTACTACCCTTAGGAATGGAGCAGTAACCATTTAATAAAAGCTTTTGCAGAATTATAGCTGTGATCTTGCCATGACAATGGATGTGAAGCTGAAATTTTGAAGCTGGTTTTGAAAAATACTAATATTTGGTGGTTAAAGAAAATTTTATGATAAAAAACAAATATTGTTATGACTCTAAAACTATACTTATGTAAAATTATAGTGGTTTATTTTAAAGAAAATAATACTCTCTTCCAGACAAAAACAAAAAACCACTTAAATTGCACCAGTAATCATGTGTATTCTACAGACATCTGTAATCCAAATCTAACATGTATAAAACAACGGGGCACTGCTCGTAGATTTATAAAATATAAAAAATAAGGTAACAGATATTTCAGAAACAAAGACTTCTATCCTTGTTCTAAAGACAGACTTCAATCCTCTTCTTTTTCTTCCTTGTATACCTTTTCTAGCCAGCAGGAGTCTCTATCCAATGCAGCCACTCCTCTATCCCTTGCTTAACTGCTTCATATGGTTGAGTGATTTGCTAATCTGCTATCCAATTCTTCTGCCTCAATCCAGTTTAACTCTAGGATGTCCATGTGGTCTCCTCCCTGTTGGTTGAGCTTCCAATATCCATGTCTTCATTCATGTGTCAGATATGCGTAAACCACTTCAGCTGTCATCTTTCCAGATTGGTTTTGGTTTCAGGAACTTCATGCTGCTTTTAATTTGTCTGGACAAAGCAGTGTTCTATAGACTGTATGTGGATGATTTACTAAATTTACTAATTTACTTATCAATGTGAATATGTTTTGACTATACTTGTTTCAGGAGTCTTGAATGTATTAATCAGGAATCTCCACTTGGTAACTGAGAATTTTACCGGTATTGGATACTTTTTATAATGTGGCATTGACCCATTATGGAGCATCCATTTAGTTGAGGAAGAATCAAAGAAAAAAAGCCTTTTTGAATAAATATGTAGATATAGCTTTTATAAAGAAGAAAATAATTCTTGTATTGATACAATCCTGATTGTTATTGTGTGTATGCTATTTACCATGCATTATTGTATTTTAAAAATAGCTTTTACTTATTTTATAATGATAAATTTTATATATTTGATTAGCTTATAAATAATTTATTTGAAACTGTAGCATACTTTCTGTTTTTAGTGGTGTTAAGACATTGCACAGGTACCTGAATATTTTTCAGTATTTTTTATTCTTATTATAGAAACATTTGGCTATGCTGAATAAGATGAAAAATCAAAAATCTGCACAATAGATCATATTGAGCCTATTGTCTTTCGAAATATCGACTAAGCAGTTGTAATACTAATTTGATGTGTTAAATGTTGTTAAAAAGGTGATTTTTTAAAATAATAGAGTAAAGAGAATATGACGAGCCACATGATGTAAATTTGTCAGTAGAGCAGTATCGACAAATTCTGCAGTGAATAGTTAATGTTTTATATAATTCATGTTCCATAATATTATAGGTAAATATGTTGGAATTGTAATATTAGACAACCAAACACGATAAATTGCTGTCTATAGGAACAAAAGAGCATTTTGCAAAAATTTTAATAATTTTCAAATTGTGGCTTGTCATATTCTTTCCCCAAGCCATTCAATTATTTAAATGCAGATAGTTACCGCAGTGGTAGGAAGGAAAGTGGCGATTTGAGGTAGTTTGGCATTCCATTCATAGTTACAAAATTCTTCTCTCCAATGTGGCTCTTGCGCAGGAACTGAAATCTTAGCGATCAACTTTTTTTCTGTGTTGCTGTCATCTTTAGAGCCCTTCCATTAAGACTATGTTTAGTTATTTTGATGACAACATTTGGGCCACATTCAGCAATAGAGACTAATTCGCAAAATATTAGTTAATGCTCTATTATTGTTCCTTGAGTATCACTCCATGTCCTGCAGAAAAGATTAAATCCTCCACCCTCATGTTTAAACCATCAATGAACTCATGACAAAAAATATTGAACCTACAAAATGTGTGATATCTCAGTATTAGAAAATGTTTGAGGGGCTATCTTTTCATAAAGTATAAGCAGTTACTTTGCGGATTAGTTCCTTTCTGCTGAATGTTTGTTATAATAATTATTAAAGTTGATTCTCTAAAGCCTTTTTTCCAACTCAGTAGTTTTCAAGCTAGTGGGGTGATAAATATTCTAAAATAAGTACAACAATCTGACTATGAATTTGAAGAACATTAATTTATAATGACATTAATTATGTTCATGAGGCTAATTTAATTCTGCTGACATCTATGTATATTTACATTTCAAATTGGTGTAGTTTTTAAAACTTTAATTGTAGGATGATAGTCTGAGTGGCAGTCAGTAAAGGTACAAAATAGTAAAAAACTATTTATTGGTAACCGATGTTTTACCCTACTTTGCAAGGCTTCGTCAGAGCTAAATGAGAACAAGATACAAACATTGTAAAATATGACAAAACAATTAGAATATAAATAGAAAGGGAGTAGAAAGTCAAAAAAAAAATAAAGAAACAAACTAAGTTAAGTAAATATTAATATACATGAAAAAAAAACTAATAAATAATAGGCACAGTAATGAGTACTAGAATTATAAATTCCTGTACCTATACATACCTAGGATGAATTAAATGTGCTACTGAGTCCATTGTGCATATTTTTGAAGGAAAGGAAGGTGACAGATGTTGAAATGACAACTCCAAAAAAGGTTTGTTAGATATGTTGGTATGCTAAAGGAACCCAAAAAGCGAACCTACTGTATTTTTTTGCTCAGCCCTTTTAAAAATATTACTTGGAGTTTTGGAATTTAGCAGGAGTACTGATTACTGTGATGATGCTTTTCTCTGAAACTTAGTTTCATTTTAAAACATTTAGTGAAGTGATAATACTGTGATAGTCGTTAATAATGGTTATTATATGATAGTATGTGGAATGGTGATGGGGCACAATAATGACATGATTACCACCTTTTTTTTCCTACCCTCCTATTTATTTTGCTAGCGAATACAATATATAATAATTCAAAAATACTATATATACAATCAGCCTTGTGTTACTCGAAGGTATTTTAAGAAATGTAGCAGTCCACTGAGTGCGGGAAATCGCATACTCTTATTTGTGCGTTATATGTTGAGCTAGGAGAGTCCCCTTGGCTGATGCACCACCTTATTTTTTACATAGCCCCAATAGAATAATATTATTAAAATAAAACTATATACATTTATTTTTAACATTTGTCCTTTGACTGGGGCAGTGCTTCATTCTAAGGACTGATTGAGATAATTGATTTGTGATTTTTCAACAAGTGATCAAATATATGAGGTACACCATCTTGTCCCCACAAAGGTGCCACATGTACATCTCATAGAAAACATTGACGTCCAGAGGCCTTTTAATTTTGAATACATTCGGGCTCATCCAGCTGGGCCCTGTTTCATAATGAAAGCTAATAGTATTAGTTAATAGTACAAGTGTAGAAACTTGTGTGGTTATGGTTATACTAATACTTATTTTTTTCATGATAGGGATGAGTATTACAGTGATATTACAGGAATTAAAAAATACTAAAGTACAAGTATGTGTAATTGAACTAAGATAAATCTAAAAGACTAATAGTATTAGTTTGTACTTTATTATGAAACAGGGCCCTGGTCTCAGTTAATTGATAATATCGAAAATAATGTGGCATCTATCGAGTTACATGACTTTATATACATTTTTGTTCGATAATTAATTAACTGTTCGTGATCTAAATTTATGACTTAATGAGCTTTGAATGTCTTCTAGAGGGCGTTGCGCGTTGAGCTGGTGTGTGACGCAAGTCGGACATAAATTTGTGCGGTTACAATCTTTCTCATTTAGTGATAAAAATTAGATTTTAATGCTTTTCATATGGTTTCTTTAAGTGTATGTGTTTATATTTTGTATAATGTTTAAAATATTAAAATTTATTGAACTTAGATTCACAGAGGTGTACGATCGGATTAAATATGAAGCATAAAAAGGGATGAGTAATGTGTTGTGTACCATCTAGAAACTTGACATAAATATGATTCATGAAATTTTCTGGTAATCATGGATAGTTGTGAAATCCTGTTTTGTTATGTTGGCACCTCTATTGGGTGTTCAAGAGGACTGCTAGTGGAAACTCAAAAATCTTTCTCATTTTATCATCTGCACAGCTCTTTGGAGACGATGGATATGTGGAAAACTTTTACAACACGGTCTCCCATACCTGGATACTTTAAGAAACGGGAAAGAGGTAGCTTTCCTTCTAGAACATGTCATTAAGAAACTTCAGCCAAATTACAATCTTGGAAAATCTTCTAGTTTCAAGAATATGATAACATTTGTGGAGTGTTGGCGTTGTATTAGGAATAATTTTGAAGAAGTTACTAAATTAGTTTAAAATATTATACGATATGGTAAATAATTAAGGAATCAATGATGCAATACTTCATAATGGAGGTAGAGCCTGATAACTATGATGCTCTTGAGGGTATATCGCAGTTGGCCCAGGCGTGCTGAACTGACTGGTATTATAGCTATTGGTTTGTTCAGTTTTATGATAGGAGCCCAGCGTATTTTTTCAGAAAGGATACTGCAAACATCTGCATAAAAATTATTAAAATTAACTAGATTAAGTTTTTTTATGTTAATTTACAATAAAATACATAAATTACAAAAAAAGAATTTTTATGGCTAGGGTTTGTTATATGTGGGAGTTGGCATTCTTATGTTCTCCAACTTAGGACAGGAAAACGGGTTACCAACTTATTTTAGTCAGAGTGGGAAAAGGATTTATTTCGAGGGTCAAGCACGAAATAAAAGTAAACCTCCCCAGGCCAGATTCGAACCGACCCAGCTAATGGCGCGAGAATTTGTGTGTGAATTAACAAATTCGGCCATCCATGGCCTTTTAATATTTTGCCATTCATATTTATAAAGGTTCAGTGGGAGTGTCATTTATTAGTTTTCTATAGTGTATTAGCGGATAGCTTTGTACAACCGTATTTGTAGAAATCTTGTATTTTAAGGTAAAGATCGTATTTCTGCTTGTGATGACTGAGGATATCAATAAGGCAAACCCTACTCTTGAGTCTGAAGCGGCGCAGGTTCCAATCTGGCCTGAATCCTTCGACTTTTATCTAGTCGCGATACCTCGGAATACCGACTTTCCTACTCAGGTTTGAAAACTTAGGTTCTATTACTAAGTAGGCCTCTTTCCAAATCTCTAAACTAAGGATTCAGTAGTTTAATCTTGCATTTATATTGATTTCAAATATCAAACCTTAAGTGGTATTAAGGTTATTATTCTGTTGAAGAATAATCAATATAACGATAATTTTTAATTTAAATGTTTTGAATTATATACGAAGTTATGCATAAATCTTTCATATGCACGAATCTTAATTTCGCAGTGTACTAAACTTTACCTGGGAGTCGGTCATCGTTTGCCAGGAATTCTTCATATTCAGTTTCCCAATATTCTTTTTTCTTCTGTCTTTCGCTATGCTTGCGATTGCGAAGATGGTTTTCAGGCTGGGGTGACTAAATAAGAAGCTGCAGTCATTGATATTACAAGTATTTGTTCTCAATATTATTTGAGTATTATTCTATCAAAAATAAAATTTGTAGTTTCGGACAATTGTTGTTTAGAAAAGGCTATGGGCTTATGCAGATAAGCTAATTTTTTTATTGATAAAATTGATTTGTAATGACAATTTGAGAGAGGGAAATTTAATTGTTGAAATGACTCAATAATGTTAAGACGTAGAATTTTAATATGTAAATGTTTTTGTTTTTTTTGTTCCTAAACCCCATGATGTGTAGGGTTTGACGGTGGGAGGGGAGAGAGAAGGTAGAGGGAGGTTAGTGTGAATTGATGAAATCTATCTCTTTTACTGCATTTGAAAACGATTTTAAGAAGGGACTAAGGAAAGGGAATATGACGGATATTGATTGGAAGATAGTATTGTGTCTGCTGTCTGATTACAGGACTCGTTAGTTGTCTTGTAAGTAGTAAGATAATCCTGATACTGATTATGTGTGTTTGCTGACTTTGTGGGCGTCCTGTTGGTCTGAATGTCTGAAATAGTGGATTAGTGTGAATTTCGTCACTGTCGGCAGTCCGAGGGACGTTTATGGATATAGCAAGTTTCTGCTCTTTGGTAAGAAGTATACTTCACAATACCTCTCAGGAAACTACTCTTAAAATGTTGGAGTTTCTTTTCTGTTGTGGGTGCTATGTCAGCCAGTAAGCCAGCAAAGGTGCTCTGTGGAGGAAGCCCAGTCTGAGTATAATATTGAAAATCAATAATTTGTGGCGGAGAGAAAGATTAGACTTTTTTTTCAGATCTACCCCTGTTCAAACCAATAAGGGATATAACTTATTTTTTCCAGACAATGTAATTTATAAGAGATGGAGGTGACAAATATTATTTAATATGCTAGGTTATCGGTTAGCATAAAACGAACCGACTCCATGTCTCAGAAACTATTTAATATACTTCAATGTTGAACTGAACTAATTAGAACAAATCCAATAGTTTTTGAGAATCGAGTATAGTTAGCTTCTTTATTGTTTGAATTTACATTTTTTGTATAATTTGACTTGGCTAGAAGTGAGAAGCAGAAGGGACTTTTCCGATGTATCTATGAATAAATCTAATTCATTTTTTAATTGCGCGAATGTGAAGATTCGCTTCGGAACTAGTCTAAAGAGAATATTTTGTTGGAAAACAAATTGTAAAATCTTCTATTTAAAGGATTTTTCTCAAAATTGCGATAGGTAAGTTGTTAAATTGTAGTTCTCAACATCTGAAATAAAAAATAAATAAGTAAAAACAAAGATATTTACCTTTGGTGGCTTACGAGGTGTCATTTTCCGTTCAGCTTCATCTGTAATCTCATCTAGTGGAGGGAAGCTTGGAAGCAAGCCGGTTTGCTGGAGCAGTGCGAACATTGCTCTACATTTTTTCTGCACCTTATACCTCTGATCCAGGAGTGGTAATTGAACCTCGAATTGGAAATAACCTTTGAATTTCTGTGAAAATACCGGATTCATTTTTGTCATTATCTTTGTATAATGGATGCAAAGTTACACATACAGTTTATTATTTAGGTGTTTTTATTATTTACCATGTTTGTATTCTATAAAAGGTGAATTTCGTTAAAAGTAGTGCTGACTGTCAAAGTAAGTGTATTCTTAAACGCACTCAACTAAGATTGATTAGAATGCGAACTGGTTCCAATAGGTAAATTCAATGGTAAGCGAATACAAATCATAGATTTGTAAATAGCTTCAGTTTAAATTACAATTATACGAGTGGTCACATAGGCCGGTTAGATTAGGGTTTATAAGATGCAAAAGGTAGGAAAGTAGATTTTATTATATTTCAGGTATAATGGGTAAAAACAATCTCGGGAGAACTTTGGCACCCTACAACCTCGATATTTTGGGATTTTTTAAAACGATTTTCGCCAATAATTCCTATAACGGTGTCTTATTGCGAAAAAAGCTATAATAATAATTTATTATCATTATAGCTCAATATTATATTGAATATTGAACAGATGAATTGATTTTTAGGTTAATTTTATTTACCGGCTGGACTACGCAGTCTCAGGCTGAACCGTCAGAGGAACCTACTTTAGGCATGAGAGTTTAGAACTGTTCATTTCAGGTTTAATACAATACTGATATATTTCTTTAAATAATTTTGTTACGGAGTTAAAGATCCTATTTCAGCCTCTTTTAGTCATAATAAACAATCTTCCACAACTAACACAGTCGCTATGCTTTACATATGGTCATTAAAGAACTAAATTTCACAACAGACAACATCTCAATATTATTTTGGAATACAAAAGAGCTTCTACAGCAAAAAAAGGAATCAGAAATACTCTTAAATGACAAACGTATCGGAATATTACTCATTACAAAAACTCATCTAACCAACCGCTCAAGACTTATTCCGAGCCACGGCGGAGCGCGTATTTTAACTAGGCTTAAGCATTATCCCCTGCCATCATATGCTTACTATACAAGCAGCTACTATCGTACATCCATGTCAAAAAAAGGACACCACCATTACTGCAGTGTATTGTCCTCCACGATTTTCTGTTACAAGAGAACTTTTTCCAATTGAAGGTGACTACAATGCGAAATATACCCAGTGGGGTTCTCGACTCTCTACTCCAAGAGGAAGAAGCTTGTAATCTGCCGTTCGCAATCTTAATCTATTCACATTTTCTCCTCACTATCCTACCTATTGGCCCATGCCGCAGAGCAAGTTACCGGGTCTTTCAGAATTCTTTCAGGTTTCAATCCCTGTTCATACAGAATTGAAACAAATTTCGTAATATCATCCAATCACTGTGGGGTTTTCCTAGTACTTAACCAAACCTTGAAAAATTCGGATGAACAGTGCCCCATAGCAAAGAGATTGGTTGATTTGAAACACTTTCAAAATCTTTTAAATGAACGGTTAACCATTCATTTTGCGTTAAATACTGCATCCGAAGTAAAAGATGCTGCTGAGTTTCTCACCACTCAAGTACAAAGAGCACCTTATGAACCATCCACAACTGCTCCAGTTAAATAGATCACATCCTTCCAGAATACCCTTCTTTCATCAGACAACTCATAATGGAAAAACGAAGAGCTCGAAAATGTTGGCACCGAACACAATTCAATGCAGACAAAATTATCTTAATAATAGGTTAAAAACCGAATTGCGTTAGTTCTAAGCCAAACAATTTGATATTTACATTTCCCCCTTAAATCTTGAAGTGGGAAGTTTGTAGAGATCAATCAGAAAACATCAAGAAAAGGACACTTCCCATCCACTGAAAATTACTCCAACTGCTACCTACGACATTACTACAGATGAACAAAAAGCAGAACATTTTTGTGACTATATATCCTCTACCTTCAGACCTAGCTTACAGCTCTATAATCCACAACATGGGTCCACCATTCTATCATTTGGTGACTATATATCCTCT